>NC_053167.1:76348613-76473613 GCF_016835505.1 Polypterus senegalus
CCTGTATATGTGTTTGCGTGCATGCCTTACCTAATTTCATCACATAATTCAAAGAATACTCATACATGGAACATTAAGATATGCTATGTACAATACTTAGAATGATATGAATGAAACAACATGACACACGGTTGTTCAGACATTATATCGATTTTGTGAGCCTAATGTGGGAATTTGTTATTGCAAATCCATATATTTACTGAAACCATCTCATAAAGTTTTTGAGTGATAGGACGCCAAAGTGAGCCACAAATTTAATATTTACAAAGAGGGAGCAAGAAGAATGGAGGCAAACTTAATAGAAAAGAAAAAGCACCCATGTACTAGAATTGCCTTACATGCAAATTATTGTTCAAGTTGATCACTGCGAAGGCACAGCTAAATATCATTTAAACGTTGAGCTTTTGTGGGAAAAAATCTTTCCCTCAACAAACTACTGTATATGCAATACTCCTGAACTTTAATTTCCTATATATAATATAATCTTTTTTAATGTCCTATATATGTAATCTTCGTTACTCCATTAAACATATTAGCACCTACCTAAATACCTTTACACTAAAATGTTTCCATTACTATTAATACATATAAAAGTAATATTTTAGTATTAAAAGAAAAAAAAAAACTATTTTTAAGGAAAAGACTTCATTAGTGCTGTCAAGTGGGGAAACCTAGGAACATTAGATCAAAGGTTTGTCACCATGATTTATGATTTGTTTTTAAAAATGTTAAAAAAATACACAAATAAAAGGTTAAACATATATACAGAAACAAAAGCAATCAAAGTGAAACGGTCCGTGTACTTTTTGGTATTTGAAATTTCATTTTAGAAGCAAAAACGAAAAAATTAAAATGAAAGGAATTTTCAGATTTTGATTTTTGATTAAAGAATAAAATGAGGGAAAATAAGGTATTTTTTAATTCTGTGGTAACAAATTGCAGTCATAAACTTAAAATTACACATACTTTTCAGGATTTATTTGTGATTCAAATAATGAAAGTGTAATAGCTCAAAAACAACAAAACAGATGCATTTTCGTTGTCGAGAAACCGGAGGCATTTCTTCTTCTGTGCGATTTTTGACGAGACGTGCGAACAAGCCTCCTCACAACACATCGACCAACGGCCTTGAAGTTACACTGCATGGCATCAGCAGAGGATGGACCATCGCGTTGTTTTTCGGAACAGTAAAAGAGTGACACTCCGGGACGAAGACAAAACTGAGTCGCATCTTTCCGGTATAAAAATGCAAGCTTTGCAAACTTTGCTTAATTGATGTAGCAGTTCTTTAATGAATGTTATTGTTGTTATTTACTGTGAAACAGCTAACATTTGGTGATTTCATATACTAACACTAAGTTTGCCCATTTTTATAGTGCTATCGCTAAACGTTTCGAGTATTAACAATGCGCACAAGTGTAACACGATAGGAAAGCAACGTGATTTACAGAAAGTTTTCTTAACATGTGTTACATTTGTCAATGAGCAGCCATTCAAAATGTTAGCACTCTAAAAATTGCCAGACTTAGTTGTTAGTAAATGAAATCACAAAATGTTAGCTGTTTCATAGTAAGTAACAACAATAACGTTAATAAAAGAACTGCAACGTCAATGAAACAAAGTTTGCAAAGCTTTCATTTTTTTACCGGAAAGATGCGACTCAGTTTTTCTGCAGTCATGTCTTCGTCCCGGAGTGTCACTCTTTTACTGTTCCGAAAAACAACGCGATGGTCCATCCTCTGCTGATGCCATGCAGTGTAACTTCAAGGCCGTTGATCGATGTGTTGTGAGGAGGACTGTTCGCACGTCTCGTCAAAAATCGCACAGAAGAAGAAATGCCTCCGGTTTCAGACAACGAAAATGTGTTTGTTTTGTTGTTTTTGAGCTATTACACTTTCATTATTTGAATCACAAATAAATCCAGAAAAGTATGTGTAATTTTAACTTTATGACTGCTATTTGTTACCACAGAATTAAAAAATACCTTATTTTCCCTCATTTTATTCTCTAATCAAAAATCTAAATCTGAAAATTCCTTTTATTTTCGTTTTTTCGTTTTTGCTTCTAAAATGAAATTTCAAATACCAAAAAGTACACGGACCTGAAACAATAGACAAGCTCCCATTTGTAAAGGTGTGTATATATGAACTGCCAAGCCTAACACAATCAATACATAATGTTGATCCAAACATTTTTTTTATGTAATTTGACAATAAGGGTTAATTGAGACTGGTAAAAACTGCACAAGTAATATTAATATGAGCAATTAAGGTGGTCTCATCGTTGATGTAATATATAAATCCTCAAACTCAGTTCAGGGTTGCACAGTATTCATCACCTTTCTTATTATTGATGGGATGCATAATCTTTCTAAGACTACATTTTGTTGATTAAGAATTGCTTTTCAAAAGCACAGGTGATATAAAACATGTTACATAGCCACTCCTCAGTTCATTAATGAGAAGACAACTCGTAATGTTAAAAGAACGTTTCACATGATTAGAGATGACTCATCTTAGGAGGGTTTCAGTAGTCTCTGTAATTACTAATTATGTGAGTTTTACTTGTCTATCAACACTACCAAAATATTTCTTAAGGTGATACCTTGCAATAGTGTTTTTGAATGGGATCATATAGTCAGGTCCGTATGTTTTTGGATAGTTACACAATTTTCATAATTTTGGCTCTGTACACCACCACAATGGATCTGAAACAAAGCAATTAAGATGTAATTGAAGTATAGACTTTCAGCTTTAATTCAAGGAGTTTAACAAAAATACTGTATGAGCTGTTAAGAAAAGACATGGTCCCCTTATTTTCAGGGACTCAAAAGCATTTGGACAAACTAACATAATCATAAATATAATGCTCATTTTCAATATTTGGTTGAAAATCCATTACAGACAATGACTGCTTGAAGTCTGGAGCCCAAGGCCATCTCCAAATGTTAGGTTTCCACTCTTGTGATACTTTGCCAGTCCTTTACTGCAGCTCTCTTTTGTTTCTGCTTGTTTGTTGGACTATTCCCATCAGTTTTGTCTTCAGCAAGTGAAATGCATCTCCAACTGGGTTTTGGTCAGTTGATTGACTTGGCCATTAAAGAATATTCCACTTTGTCTTGAAAAGCACTTGGTTTGCTTTGCCTCATTGCTCTTCTATACTGTGAAACATCAGTTTTGCAGCATTTGGCCAAATCTGAGCAGACAATTTAGCTCTATACAATTCAGAATTCATCCTACTACTTCTGCCAGCAGTCATATCATCAATAAACACTAGTGACCGGATTCCATTCACAGCCATGCATGATGATGCCATAAAACTGCCTCCACCATGTTTCACAGATGATGTGGTATTCATTGGATCATGAGTCATTTCTTCTTTTCTCCATACTCTTCTCTTTCCATCATTCTGGTATATACTGATCTTAGTTTCCTTTGTCCAAAAAAAAAAAACTGTTATAGAACTGGACAGGCATTTAAAAATGTTTTCTGGCAGTCTAATCTGTCTTTCCTATGCTTGAGGTTTACCAGTTGCAAACCAACTTCAACTGTCATCACTTTCATGAATTCATCTCGATTGTAGACTTTGCCAATGACAGGTATAACTTTGTTCTTGGTTTGCCTAAATTTTGTGGAGGGATTCTCCTTCACCAAGGACAGAATTCTGCAATAATCAAGCACTGCTGTCTTCTGTGGTTTTCCAGGCCTTATATTGTTGCTGAATTCGCCAGTGTGTTCCTTCTTTTTAAAAAATAAACCATTTGGTTGATTTGACAGCTCCTCGTGTTTCTGCTATCTCTCTAATGGATTTGGTTTGCTTTTTCAGCCTAATGATGGATTATTTTTACTTTAATGGACAGCTCTTTGGACCTCATATTGAGAGTTCACAGTGACAGCTTCCAAATAGAAATTCCACACTTGGAATCAACTCCAGACCTTTTACCTGCATAATAGTTAATGAAATAATGAGGGAACTGTTGCCATTTGGCTGTGGAACAGTTTGTCAGTCAAATGTCCATATACTTTTGAGCCCTTGGAAATGGGTATGTTTGGGGGGATAGGTGTTATGCAGAAAAATGGCAGTCATTCCTAAACAGTCATACGATATTTTTAGTAAACCCCTTAAATTAAAGCTGAAAGTCTACACTTCAATTACATTATGAGTGCTTTATTTCAAATGCATTGTGATGGCGTACAGACCCAAAATTATGAAAATTGTGTCACTGTCCAAATACTTATGGACCTGACTGTATATAGAGTTAAGTCACTCGCCTGTTTAAAACTTCATATAACTGGGAGCTTTGGAAAAGCAGAGCTGACAGACAGCAGACTGCAAGTTTAGTCCTAGAAGATCCAAGGAATAATAATAAAATAATAATTCTTTTCATTTATGCAGTGCTTCTCTGACTAATCAAAGCACTTTACATAGAGAGTGGGGAGCCACTTCAGTCAACACCAATGTGCAGCATTCCACCTGGATGATGCGACAGAAAGCATCCTGTGCCAGTATACTCACCACACATTAGCTATTAGGTGATGCAGGAGCAAGAGAGACAGCCAATTAGGGACAGGGGATGATTAGGGGGCTAGAATGAAAATTTAGCCTGGACATCCGCAAACATTCTATGCTTTTTGAAAGATTGAAAGGGATCTTATTATGACCACAGTCAGGATCTCAGTTTTATGTCTCACCTCAAGGCAGGCACCATTTTTACAGCACAGTGTCTCCATCACTACACTGGAGTACAGTACTGGAATCCACACACAGACCACAGGGAAATCACTCCCAGGTGGCTTCACCAACTTCTCTTCCAGCAGCAACCCAAGCTTTTCCTAGATTGTCTCCCATCCAAGTACTTGTCAGGCCCAAACATGCTTGAGCTTCAGGTGGATTACCTGTTGTAAAGTGCAAGTGGCATGGCTGCTGGCAAATGAAACTTTACAGCAGTGCATGAGTAAACAGTATTTTGTAATATCAAACACAATATTATATCATAATTTATTTCCACTTGTATTACTCTTTGCATACTGAAATAAAGACAGCTGTCAAACTTGTTCCTGCTGCTTCATTAGTGCTACCTGCATGTTTATCATAAAGGTGGTATTTCAGACATTAGGTGTTTAATGATAAGTGAAGGTTTCCTGTAGTATATATATACTATCCACCTTATTAATTAACTCATTTGAAATATTAAAGTGCATAAGTTGGAATATCTTGATTATTGTGGGTTTCCAGGATCCTTTATCACACACACTTGAATTGAAGTTTATATTCTTGTTTAAAACTCTTTGGCAGTGCAAAACTAAAGCTAAAAACCCAGAAATGAGATATTTACCTCCAGATATGTACAATCTTAACAAAGATACTGATGCAGGAGTAGAATGTTAGTTATTATATACTAGTCCAAAAAAGTAATGTATTTAGAATGGGGTGTGTGTGCTTGAATAATATATATTTTCCTTGGGGATACAGTTTTAATCTTTTTTAAAGTAAATTATTTCATCGGTGTGTTAATAAATAACAACTGTTAAAGTGGGAGTTATAGAAGAAATGTAAAAAAGTATTATTTAGGTATAAAGTAAAAGCCTTGGCAAAAGTATTTTAAATTAGCACATTGATCATTCAGATAATCATATTTTGCAACTCTGTGCGCCAGAAAAGGAGTTACATAATATAAAATATTGGCTGCAGTGACACACTGTGTACTTATAAATACATATGCTCTTCCCATGCACATGGCTTATTTACTGTACATCTTTGAAAGTAAGCAGCTTTTGCCTGTGTACACACCAATTGCTACTCTGTGCAACTCTTCTGCTAATACTGAGTCTGTTATCATGAGGTGAGTTGGTAAATCACCAAGTTCATTATGGACTTTCTTTCCCTCACACCCCTTAAGCTTAACACATGTACACACATGCACACACACATGCACACACACACACACACACACGCGCGCACGCACACACACACACACACACACACACACACACACACACAGAATCCAATCCCACCTGCATTTAAGCACTGATTATAACTGATGCCTGCACAGCCAATCACCACTAAGCAGCCAATATAAAAGATTCACTAGGATTGCCATGAGAGTTTTTTTTTTTTTACTCTGCATGTAAAGCCACCTTGGGTTTGTGAAAAGTGCTCTATAAATGCAACTTATTATTATTATAAAATGAGGGTCCACAGGTGCCCCCTTAGGCACTGGTCACTTACTAACAGTGTGTTACTATGCTCCTCACCATCGGTGGTATCCCTCCACAGTCATTGATGCTGCGGGAAAGAAGTGAAAATCTACCCAATACCAGGTGTCTTGTACGTGTCTCAGTCACCTAGGATTTGCAGATAAAGTACAGAAATGTAAAGCAAAGCAATATTTATTAAAATAGGATAATAACAGAACGAAAACAAATAATAATAGAAAATAATACACATGAATGAAATGATAAAGAGTATAACGCCCTAAATAAACCCATGTTCTGAAATCAAAAAGCTTAATCAATGCTTTCTGTAAGGATATGAAAACTGAAGAAAAACACCAAGGGAAACATCTCACTAAAGGCAGGTTAGAGAAAAAGAGAAATGTAACATTTCTTACAAGTGGCTAGTCCAGGTGGATGGTTCTCTCTATCTCTTGAGTGATTCGTACCTTAAGCCAAAAAAACCACGTGGGGTTTCCAGGCCTCATTATGTATGCACAGATGACTTTCCAACTACCCCAGTGATAGACAGCTTGCCCCCAAACCTTAGATAACAAAAGAATGCACAAAATGCTATCTTGCAAAGGGATTTATCTACAGTATACAATATCCAATTCCTTCGGGAACAGATACTTGCATCTAGGGTCGAGCTAGAGACCAAGCAGTCACTCTAATCTAAGATTAAATGTGAGTTACACACGGAGATAAGATATAAAAGGAAATATATATAACCTTAGATAAGATTCATAATATGATCATCTAAAGCATAAAACCTTTTCTCACAGTGTTATTGTGGATGCAATTGAGTAAAGTTCATAGAAAGAAAAAAAAAAAAAGGTTCACAGTTCAATTACAGATCACTACATCTCTTCTGAGCAAAACCTGCAGCAGAAATGGAGATTATGTTGCTCCAAGACATTGATTCACCAAAGTGATGATGCTTTCTCTCACCAGACACCACAATATTAATAAACTTTCAGATAGTACCACTCCACAACGGAAACAATCACACACCATTTGATGCACCCATTGTGCAATGACATAATAATAAACAAATAATAAGCATTTATAGAGCGCCTTTCACAAACCCTCACTTAACATACAGAGTAAAAAAAAAAAAAAAAGCTTCACATTTGAGAGTTCCCCTGTCTCCACTGCCAACACATATCACAAACATTGCAAACAATGACCTTAGGGATTTATACAGATGGCTTCAATAGAAAGTACAGCAAAATATGGAATAGGATCTGCAGTGTCTGAAACCTTGTGGTAGTGGTGTACTTTGCCCACTTCATTTAATTTCTCTGTGGAATTTTAAGGTTAGCACTTCCACCATTTTGATGAAGCTGCATTTTACAGATGGCGGAAAAAAATGTGCTTTATTAAACTTAATTACAGACATGGACAAATTTGTTGGTACCCTTACAGCTCACTGAAAAAGTGCTGTATGCCTCCTGAAAGATGATTAAATGATAAACTACTGTCCCAAGTGTACCTGCATGCCTTTGATATGTCATTGAGTAAAGTAAAGCAAGTGTGAAAAGAAATATTATGCATGTTTTACAAAGATATTCTAAAATGTCCTGGACACACATGTTGGCACCCCTAAAAAAGATCATAAATAATTGGATTTTAGTGGTTTTTCAAAGTAACTGTTTTCTTTAATTAGTGTCACACACATCTCCAATAGTGCAGTCATTCATTCAGCCTATTTAAATTCAAAAAATAATTACTCTGCTGTTTGGTATCAGAGTGTCCCACACTGAACATGGAGTAGACATGGAAAAGGAAAAGGTTTTCTGAGGAGATCAGAATGTTTTTTGACAAGTCACATCAGCTCTACAGGGTGGGCCATTTATATGGATACACCTTAATAAAATGGGAATAGTAGGTGATATTCACTTCCTGTTTGTGGCACATTAGTATATGTGAGGGGGGAAACTTTTCAAGATGGGTGGTGACCATGGTGGCCATTTGGAAGTCGGCCATTTTGGATCCAACTTTTGTTTTTTCAATAGGAAGAGGGTCATGTGACACATCAAACTTATTGGGAATTTCACAAGAAAAACAATGGTGTGCTTGGTTTTAACGTAACTTTATTCTTTCATGAGTTATTTACAAGTTTCTGACCACTTATAAAATGTGTTCAATGTGCTGCCCATTGTGTTGGATTGTCAATGTAACCCTCTTCTCCCACTCTTCACACACTGATAGCAACACTGCAGGAGAAATGCTAGCACAGGCTTCCAGTATCCGTAGTTTCAGGTGCTGCACATCTCGTATCTTCACAGCATAGACAATTGCCTTCAGATGACCCCAAAGATAAAAGTCTAATGGGGTCAGATCGGGAGACCTTGGGGGCCATTCAACTGGCCCACGATGACCAATCCACTTTCCAGGAAACTATTCATCTAGGAATGCTCGGACCTGACACCCATAATGTGGTGGTGCACCATCTTGCTGGAAAAACCCAGGGAACGTGCTGGCTTCAGTGCATAAAGAGGGAAACACATCATCATGTAGCAATTTCGCATATCCAGTGGCCTTGAGGTTTCCATTGATGAAGAATGGCCCCACTATCTTTGTACCCCATATACCACACCATACCATCATTTTTTTGTTCCAACAGTCTTGGAGGGATCTATCCAATGTGGGTTAGTGTCAGACCAATAGCGGTGGTTTTGTTTGTTAACTTCACCATTCACATAAAAGTTTGCCTCATCACTGAACAAAATCTTCTGCGTAAACTGAGGGTCCTGTTCCAATTTTTGTTTTGCCCATTCTGCAAATTCAGTGCGCCGATCTGGGTCATCCTCGTTGAGATGCTGCAGTAGCTGGAGTTTGTAAGGGTGCCATTTGTGAGTAGCTAATATCCGCCGAAGGGATGTTCGACTAATGCCACTCTCCAGTGACATGCGGCGAGTGCTACGCTGTGGGCTCTTGCTGAATGAAGCTAGGACAGCCACTGATGTTTCTTCATTAGTGACAGTTTTCATGCGTCCACATTTTGGCAAATCCAACACTGAACCAGTTTCACGAAACTTAGCAAGCAGTTTGCTAACTGTAGCATGGGAGATGGGTGGTCTCATAGGGTGTCTTGCATTGAAATCTGCTGCAATGACCCGGTTACTGCGTTCACCAGACATCAACACAATTTCTATCCGCTCCTCATGTGTTAACCTCTGCGACATGTCAATGGCTGTAAACAAAGAGAAACTTGTAAATAACTCATGAAAGAATAAATTTACGTTAAAACCAAACATACCATTGTTTTTCTTGTGAAATTCCCAATAAGTTTGATGTGTCACATGACCCTCTTCCTATTGAAAAAACAAAAGTTGGATCCAAAATGGCCGACTTCCAAATGGCCACCATGGTCACCAACCATTCCCATTTTATTAAGGTGTATCCATATAAATGGCCCACCCTGTATGTCCACAGACCAAAAAATGAAGCTTTCAAAGAAAGGATTACCATACCAAGTATGAGACAAGGAGGAGTTATGGTTTTGGGGCTCATTTGCTGCATCTGGAATGGGGTGCCTTGACTATGTGCAGAGAACAATGGAATCTCAAGACTATCAACACATTTTGGAGCAAAAAATACTGCCCAGTGTCAGAAAGGTTTGTCCTAGTAGCAGGTCATCGAAGATTCAACAGGATAATGACCCAAAACACACAGCTAAAAGTACTCAAGAATGGCCAAGAACTAAACATTGAACTATTCTGAAGTGACCTCCTAATTTGAATCCTAGCGAACATCTATGGAAAGAACTGAAACATGTCGTCTGGAGAAGGCCCCCTTCAAACCTGCCACAACTGGAGCAGTTTGTTCAGGATGAGTGGGGCAGACTACCTGTTGACAGGTGCAGAAGTCTCAATGAGAGCTGCAGGAATCGCTTGTTTGAAGTGACTGCCTCTGAAAGTTGTGCAACAAAATATTGCATTAAGGGACCCATCATTTTTGTCTATCCCATCTTCATTTGTGTTATTATTTGAAATATTCTGTTAATGCAAAACTCTAAGGCAAAGTCTAATTTGTGTTAAATAAGAAATAAACAATGATGGTGGGTGCCAATTACCTTGACCAGTTTATTTTAAGTTATTTCAGAGACATTTGTGGATTCCTTTGTTTTCGTGGAGGGGTAACAACAAATTTGAACATGTCTGGAATTAAGTTTTAAAGTAATGATTTCACACAGCAAATATCATACTGCTCAGAAATGTTCAGACATAATGATACCAAGTAATAGTATCTGAAAATGTTTTGACTGCTTTCTTTTAAGTCAACAGAATAAATGGATGATACATTAAGTATTTGGACTTGTGTTGTCAAAGCAATGGATTTCCCAGCAGCACCATATGATTGTCAAAGCTGGAGCATTATGGCATCACTACAAAAGAAAATCAATCCTTTACAATGGTGTTGCTGAAGAATTTTATTGAACACAGCATGGACTGCAAGATGGACTAATCGATCAGTTTTAAATGGGAATCACGTATGGTCAAAGTGTACCTAAACAATTTGGTCACATTATGAGAAAGGAGGTTCACTCAAGGAAACATTAGTACTTGCAGGAAGAGAGAATTACATCGCTGGATACTATCATGCAAACACTCAAATGCAACTCCAAGAATTGAAAAGACAGAAGCATGTGTTTGTGATTCAGAAGTTAATAAATGGGTACAAATAAAGCAATAGAATAATCATAAGACTTACAAAGACAGTTTGCTCTCAGCAAGTGTGGACCTAAACCTTATTTTATTAGGCAAGATGAGATTTTTTTTTTTTATCCGGAAATCTTGACCACCAGCTACTTCTTTTTTATATTTTAATAATTTAAACAATTTTTACTCTTTATAGATTAACAATAAATTTATTCTGCAGTGTAGACTGAGGTCTGATTGTGACTGTGGTATGAAAAAAACATTGGTTCTATATTTACACATTAATGAGATAAGAAAGACTTTTCAACCAATACAATTCTGCACTACTCCCTGCATACTGTACATGATATCTTTAGTGGATGTATAAATACAGTAAGTGCCTCACAGATAACACATCATTTTTGATAATATTGTGGCACCTTACTTTTCCATATGAAAGTTTAAAATAAAAATGGATATATTAAACTGCAACTGCCCTTCAGTTGCACAAACCAGAGTTTCACATTGGCTATGGAAGACGTTTTTTTCTTTTTAAACACTGCTCAGATTTAACATTTTTAGATTTCAGCTACAGTACCTCTGCACTGGCAGCTGGTTTCAGATGACACTGAGCACATTAAAAAGCTTTATAAGGAGGACAAACGTCTGCACTCTTACCACCAAAAAAGTAACCAAGTGGCCACTTAATCTAATGTGTAAAAGTACAAGAAAACAACAACATTGGAATTATCTCTCTTTGTCTCCTCAGTTTAGAAAAGAAAAAATAAAACATATAAAAGCTCAGATTGTTTTCATTTAAATCCCATTATTCTGCATTATGACCAAAGTGTGGTTTGTACAAAAGTTTAGTATGAGATGGCGAGCAAACACAGAGGCTTTTTTTTTTTTAGCAGAACCAGATAACAAAAGTAGTTATGTAGGCTGGGCAGATGAAGGCCCACTAAAACCTGACTTACTTTGTAAAGTCTAGAAAGGCTACATGCCCGTGGTAGAAGCCAGGCTTCATCTCCCTCCAGGAGGTCACATTCTTTACAAACCGCACCTGTAATGATAAACAGGATATTAGCAAGGCACAAATGGATTTATGGGTTCTACTGGCTGGAACAGTAAAGTGACCTGAACTACCGTTACACAAGAAAGCACTAGGATGATCCTTTTGTGATAGTTGCCTTTTCTTTCTATTTCCCCCCGAAGAGTCTATTAAACAATAGCACACAAGTGGGACAAATTTATGTAATTAGCTAATTAAAAATATTAAGATAACCTTAATTCCAATTTATAAACTTTTGCATTGAATCTAATAAAACATATATTTGATGCATTTCTTGCAGTTTGTATAACAACTGGTGAGGTCCAATTCTTCCTCCATATCCTCTTAGCACTTGCTATACTGTAACCACGTGAGCTAGGTGCTCTTCTAGAGTCTGACACTACAGATATTGTTGCACTCTTTGGTTCTCATGATTAATCCTCCACTGAGTGATCTTGATGGTCACAATGCAAATATGCATATAGTACATAACTATATACAGTGTAATCCTTTGTTATTTCCACAGAGAAACACACACAATCAAGTAGTGTTATCTTAAAGAATACATCAAATTAAAGACTCACAGCATGTTCTGTAAATATTGTCAGAACACTGCCAATTAATCAAGTATTCATTCTTTGCAGAGTCAACAGTTTCTCTTTTCACAATGAAACCTGAAGATATAAAGCATAGTTGTATTATCTTTGCAAATTAAATACATTCAGGCAAAGAGATTTGAAGTGGGACAGAACTAGCATCCTCATTTTAAACGTGAAACTGAAAAATCTATTTGTCTTTTTGCTTTCTTTTTTGCACAGACCCAGTTTCTACAATATATAGTTTCACACTGTTTACTCATATAAGTGTTATCACTAGGTTTAACTCAATCTATAGATTTTTTCCTTATAAATTACTAACACCGTATAAGGAGCTTTTCCTGGGAACCTGGTAAATTTGCACTAATCCCTGCCCAGTGCCAGTCATCAATGCCCACAGTCTGTTTGATTAAAGGGCTACCCATTACAATATCAATAATAAAATTCAAACTTAATCTAGGCAGCACTAATGAATAATAAAGCACTATTTGGGAAACACATAACAAATGCTATTATTTTAAATGCCACATTTGTTTTGATTTTGCAATGGTACACACTCTACATATTCAGTAATACATTAAAGCAAAGGCATTTTATTTTACCTGAATGTTTTTTGCCTTTTCCATTATGGGAAAAGCTGCATTTTAAACTGACATGCATATTCTTATTTGTTAATCTCCATTTAGGCAGAATAGAAGCATTTCTGGATTCATACCAAATTCACAGATAAATTATAATAATTTTAGCAAAGGTGTCTGCTCTGTCATATTTATATGTTGTACCCTGGCAAAGATTAATTCCTGTCCTTCCCAATATCATCTGGGATAAGTTTCAGGTCCCTGTGACACTATAGTAGGGGCCACTATACAGATGGATGGATGAATAAATAAATGCACATTAAATTAATGAATAAATAATGCATACTGGAATGATTGCTCATAAGACACAATAGCTAGTACTAGAGAGTGAAAAACAATAATTAGACTCCAGTCCCTCTGACTGTTTATGCCGAAATTATAAAATAGAGTCATCAAATTAACCATCAATTAGCAATGGATTTGATGGAAAGTCATTTTTTCTGTTCCATTTATGTCTGTTTAGAATTTTTTCTTTCTTTATTCCGTGATGCTCCATGTGTCACAAGGCTATGATTCAGTGCAGATCCTTAATTATGTTGGAACTAATTAAACCTGCAACAAATTACATGATGTAATTGCACTTTTAAAAAATTGTATATAATACATCTTGACAGTACAGGGCAGTTGCTCTTGAATGTAATTACATTGTAATTAATACATCATATACTAAAGAGAACATCAGTATGACATAAAAATAATCAAACAGAACTCTTAAAGAACAACAGCTTCATAATTTGGCCTGTTTAGCACATTAACCGTAGCTCAGTGCAAAGATTCAGTATGAGGTTGAAAAAAGGTGATACACACCTTGTAGAAAACAATTTCAAGGCTGAGAAATCTGTGAGCATACTGTATAAGGAATTGGTTAGTGAGAAGAAGAAGCAGCATATGCTCTTCCATTTTCAAATGCCACTGTAAAATCTTATTTTCTGGCTCACCTTTTCTAGCTATTTTTTATTTATCTGAATTTGATAGTTCCTTCTAAGGTCTCCGTATTTTCAAATATCCAGTGTTGTTAAAGACTGGAAACGGAAGCTCACTAGGAGAATGTCTCTGAGTCCGACACTAGTGGTAGTGTTAAACAATGCAACAGGAAAAAGGGAAAAGTAAAAGTGAGAAACACAAGGAATAATAGCAGCTACCTAGAGCAAAACTAGGCACTGAAAAATGCTGGGAGAGCTTCAGTATGTGCTGATAACTGGAAGGGAGGCCATTCGCTTGGGACTTTCTACATTTTTCATTCTACAAAATAACTCCCTATTTGTGGCTCTGAGGTTGATCACTCTACTTTAGCTAATGGATTAGAACAAACTGGGCCATCAATGCATGGGCTGGATCTTTCCTTCTCCCAAAGTATAATTTATTTTGTTAAAAGAAAAAAAAAAAAATCAAAAATTATGCAGAAACCCAAGAAAACCAAACAGTAAATGGAAATATATGCCAGAACAGATTCATTTACAAATTAAACAGACTGTAGAATGCCCTGCTTATTAGGTAAAATCCTCTTATTTTTCATCCAGTTGTGTTCCTTAGTGTTGAAATGAGAGCATTTTATATTGGAATCAATCAAAATTGCAGTTGGTATGATGCCTCTCCTCTTTATTTGGCACACATTGTGCGAAAAGAACCTGCAGCAGTGTCCTCTTCATATCCTACAAATCTCCTTTCAGTAATAAACTGTGAACAATGCAGCTTTGGGATATATTTTATTTGGAAAATCAACAAACTGAAGGAAAAAAAAACATGCTTTGTTTTCTCTGACCTATTTCTAAGAAAAATCTGGTAATCTGGACTGACACATCTGTCCAGTCTTAGTTCTTGCTGCATACAGTAATAACAGATGACAAAAAAAACACAATTCTGCCCAAGTCTGACCTTGTTTCACTTTGGAGTAACGGTTGTCAAAGTCTGCACTAAGCACATGCAATGCAAAGTCCTGCTTTTCACAATCAACTCCTTTATTTGCTTGGCTCTATTCTACAAATAATAAAGTGTTCATACTGAGGGAAATGGGCCCACAACTCCAACATTAAAGAGCAACCCTTCCTGGTCCTACCTTAAGATTTTACAAAACCCTTACCATCTGTGACAGCAGCATGCCCACTCTTCCCTTCATCCTCTCCAATAGTGGCCTCTTTTCTCTCTTCATGTCCTTTGGTTACCACTAGCCTTTATTGTCCTTGGGTAGAGTGTTTTAAACGCCAAGCTAATGTTACCTCTGAAGTCAGATATCACTTCTATAGTTGTCATTAAATATGTTTTCTCCTGGCAAATTCTACAACCCTGAGCATATAAGGACAAAACCAGGGGACAACCAACTTCTATTTTCAGCTGGTACTTAGTACAACAGCCCTCAATCAGGTGTTCGTGCTTGTATAGTAAGAGACACTGGACCAGTTACTTTACTGTGGCAACAAGGAGCCACTAAGCGTGATTACTCCTGGTGCTTCACCTGCATGTATACAACACTGCCATCCTTGGCACATTGCTAATCCCTGTCTTTACCTTCACATACATTTTATTAATTATCGCCACCGACACAAAATGAAGATTCATAACAAGACTGATAGAGGACATCGGCCTTCTAAAGTCTAACACACACACCCTTGGGTGGTACAGTATTCTGACACCGGCCTATTGGGGTCTTACAGCATGATTGACAGCATACACAGGACACAAAATGTTTAAGCATACAGTGCACAATGAGTTTGCTCTCTCACCTGATCCTGTAAAGACATGACAGGATTATTTTTGGTTGTATTGATGTGCAGGACATGGAATCTGTTCTTCACACATAGGTCATAGGCAATATTGGTAAAGGATGTGCTGGCAGTTTTAGGAACCCGGTTATAAATGATGATTACGTCGTCACTTTCATCTAAAGCGCTGTCCCTGCTTCCATCCATCGTATGCCGCTGTTCAATCTCTCGTACCTCATGCCTGGCTATGGCCCTCTCTGTTGGGAGTAAAATGAAAAATTCAGTAAACATAAAACATTTGTGGGAGAAGCAAAACCATTTCAAGTATGTCAAGGCAATCAATGTAACTAAGATACTGGTACTTGTCTAACTATTTTTTTTAACCAAACAATAAAATAATTTATCATATAAAGAATGGGTATGAGAGCACATATAAAGCCGATTTACAGTAATGCTGGCCTATTAATGGAAAACCTCAGCAGAAGAATGAATGATACAATTATGGCAAGCAATTAATTATTTATAGCATTTGGGCCAAGTGAATTTCAATGTTAAATGTTTGCCTTTACAAAAATAAAAATCTCCCAGAACCATCATGACATTCTGGCAGATGAACAGCTGCTGTACCATTTTAATGTTTTATTGTGTAACAGGAATAATTTCAAAATTGTTATTATTCATGAATTAAATCATCTATGACTAAAAATGAGAATAATCAGAATTAGATGAAAACTATGAACAGTTTGTTTCAGGTATCAAATATCTCTTTTTCTATTTGTCTCATACTGCTTGATGTATCTAAACTTTGTGCGTATTTTTTGTAAATACATTACTGGCATGTAATATTAATCTATAGCGCATTAGCAAATCAAAGCAAAAACAAAAGCAACTGTATATTCCTGTCTGTTCATTTCATACAGCTTTTTTTTTTATGAACCCCATGGTAAATAGTTTGGCAGGTCTCCTACCACCTACAACACACACGTTCACACTATTTGCTTAACGGTAGTGGGTGGAGCTAATTCCAACACATATTTTTCAAATATAAAGATTCAAATGCTGTGTTTTTTTTCCAGCTCCTTACTTCACAGCTAGACTACAATACCACTAATGACACTACAACTACATTATCCCCACCATCATGAAAATTAATTCTAACACAATTTCTAACACAATTTAGGGTTGTAGAAGTCATTATGAAAATACTTTACTAAATAAATTTACTTAATACAGAGATCTCCATCCAAAGGTGCTTTGCACTTATTGTCCAACAGGACATATTTTGAAGGTATTGAAGGACTGAACTCAACAACTTGTAGTTTGACTGTAAACTTGCACACACACTACAACAAATATAACACATGTTGCCCTAGAATGGCAAGCATTATTATTAAAGACTTCAGCCATCATGGTCAGCCATTTATTTCTATGTTTAAGAAATTGGTTGCAGACCTTTAGGACATACACTACAAGACTGAAAGACAGCTTTAACCACAGGTCATAATGGTATACAACAGCCACACAGAATGGCAAATGCACAACTGTGTCTTGTTTATATACTAGGGGGCTTCGCTCGCCAAACCCCTGGCCTGAGCTACGTGCCAGCTACTTTGCATCTCTGCCGCTTGCGTACGTTCATTTCACTTTCACCAAACAACAAATCTTTTAATTCTCACAAACAGGCCTCTTCATTGGGAAAAAACACCACTCTTCCTTGATGGCAACACGAATTAGACGATCTACAAGTCTCTGACTTAAGGTTTAAAGATAAACAATATCTACATACTTCTGTCATATTACCTATGTCCATATATTCAATCTTTTTTCGCTATTAAGTTATTTCACCAAGTAATAATTTCCATTTGTTAGCGCTAATGTGATCTTTACTATCAGTTTTTTGAGACTTTCGAATTTTAGCACTTTCATAATTTCTAACCTGCTCTGCATGTGTATCGTGCCAACATTTTTGAACCTCTTTACGATGTTCTACTTTGTCGTCTTCTCTTTGTCTTTTATTTCCGACCCCGCTTGAAGCTGAGAGCGCAGGGACTGTGACTGACAATAGCATTCACACGAATGAGAAGTGAGTGGACTGTGGGCGCGCCAGCCACTTCGCATCTCTGCCGCTTGTATATGTGGATTTTACTTTCACCAAACAGCAAAACTTTTAATTCTTGCGGATATGCCTCTTCATTGGGAAGAAACACTACTTTTCCCTGATAGCAACACGAATTAGATGATGTACAAGTTGCTGACTTAAAGTTTAAAGCCGAACAATAACTACATACAGTACTTCTGTCTTATCACCTATGCTATTCCATTATTTCACCGAGTAATAATTTCCATTTGTTAGTGCTAATGTGACCTTTACTATCAGTTTTTTGAGGTGGTTGTAAATGTTTGAGAGGAGGGCAAGACTTGTCAAAATCTCTTGGCAAAAAGTCTCATCTCGCGGGAACCTGAAATTATCTCTCATGGGAGTTGAAATTATCTCAGAGAAAATCTCGTCCCAGGATTTCCTTTTATAACAGAGAGATATGTAGAACTCAATGCATGAAACTACTGTCTTTTCTTCTGCCAACGATTGGTAACACAAGTAAAAACTGAATTGTACACATGACGATGAACTTGAACATCAAGTAAAAACAGCAATCCTGTAGCCTATTCATTTCTTAGTTTCCACCATCCATCCATCCATCCATCCTCTTCCACTTATCCGAGGTCGGGTCGCGGGGGCAGCAGCTTAAGCAGAGAGGCCCAGACTTCCCTTTCCCCGGCCACTTCTTCCAGCTCTTCCGGGAGAATCCCAAGGCGTTCCCAAGCCAGCCGGGAAACAAAGTCCCTCCAGCGTGTCCTGAGTCTTCCCCGGGGCCTCCTCCCGGTTGGACGTGCCCGGAACACCTCACCAGGGAGGCGTCCAGGAGGCATCCTGATCAGATGCCCGAGCCACCTCATCTGACTCCTCTCGATGCGGAGGAGCAGCGGCTCTACTCTGAGCCCCTCCCGGATGACTGAGCTTCTCACCCTATCTTTAAGCGAAAGCCCAGACACCCTGCAGAGGAAACTCATTTTAGCCGCTTGTATCTCGCGATCTCGTTCTTTCGGTCACTACCCATAGCTCATGACCATAGGTGAGGGTAGGAGCGTAGATCGACTGGTAAATTGAGAGTTTTGCCTTACGGCTCAGCTCCTTTTTCACCACGACAGACCGCAGGAACTGTGACTGACAATAGCATTAGTTTCCACCATATCTTTACTAATTAAGAATTTAGCATGAATATCAGTGAATTTGATTCAAGTCTATATTTAGACATTTTTTTTTAGTCTCACTCACCCTGAAAAACCAAGAAATGCCAACAAGCATCCCATATATAACTAAAGATATCCATTCTCCATTCAATTGCAAATTAAACTCTTGGATAAAATTTTATCACTCAAAATAGAAAGAAGCAGCAAAGTATCTAGTAATTATAGGAAACTGTTATTATATTACTGCTAGTATCAGAAAACAGGACACACACTGCAACTGAAAACAACCAAGTTAATGCTTTCCTAGTTGAAGAATGAATAAAGATGAGTAATGTAACTTGTAATTAAAGGTCAACACTAGGACTTGTTGAGCAAGATCAAACTTAAGGCAGATAGCTTGGCCATGTGAGGGTTATTGTAGATTTTACCAAAGCAATACTACAAATGGTATTTAGGCACACTTGAGACAGCCTTTCAAAATGGTTCTGCTATGGTACAGATTATTGACGGTCACCTAATAATTCATCCATTAATCCATTTTCAAAGATACTTAATCCATTTCACAGTATCTGGGACAACAATCTATCCCTACATCATTGGTTAAAATGAACCAACCTTGGTAAGAGCACCAGTGAATCACAGGGTTCATTCATGTACACAACTACATTTATACTAGCCTAATTTTGATTAAATATCTCAAAATATTTAGCCCTGGCATTTACAGTAGCTAGAAACATAGTCTAGCTACTGCATAGTGTTTTTCTGTGAGTAGTTCCATTTAAAGGACAGTTCATTGAGTTAACTATCCCAGGATGGGCTCAGAGACCTGTACAGAACACACAATCAATGTCGTCAGGAGACAAGCCGGCCTATCACACTATAGAAAGTAACAGCTCAATTTCCCTGAAAAGTCTATCAAACAGTGGTGTTAGCATTCATACTATGTACTGTACATGGAGTACTGACGATATTATAGCAGTTAGCCAGCCATGTGTCATTGCCACTGTTGTCACTGGCAGCTGTCATCACTAATACCTGTTGTGAACCCAGGAAGTAGGTGGCAGGCAGATCACTCCAAAGCATCTCCAAACAATTGGACCCATGTTCCTATACAGGCTATACAGACACTCTACCCTTTCATTAGGTCAGGGGGTTAGAATTGTGCAGTAAAATATGTCTTATTAATAGTGTAAATAAAATTTAGGGTATAGTAGCCAGAAAGACCACATACTGTATTTGAAAACTTTCATATTTAAGCTAATCTGCCACTGTTCTCTGTAGGGAGTGTTCAATGAATTGGACCTGCTGAGCAAAATTATTTTCACACTTGAACAGCTGCACCTGTTGGGTAGCTCATTACCGTTAGTTTGAAAAAGAAGAAGGAGGGAGAGTGAAAAGAAAACCAACATAGACCTGAGCCGCAGCTGGGAGCTGTAATCATTAAGACAGATGTTAATGACACCACTAGCAAACCAAATAAAACCTGGAGCTGTCTAACATCTCTGAAAGCTTGCATTCTCAGATGACAAATGAGAAATAAAAAAAAAACAAAAAAACAAAAGGCTGGTTACCTGAAAGACATGCATTCAATAATGGTTGCAAAAATCTTTCAACAGCACTAATATTGCTAATGCAAATGATGCTGGTTCCAAACAAAGGAATAAAGAACTGGTGAAATTTACTCAGAATAAATCTTTAGAGCAGCACTCAACAGTGCTCAAATGTTCAATCTTATTATAATCGAAAATGCAAAATGATCCACTACTAATAGACAGAGAAGGAAGCATATCCGAGGTGTCGCTTCACACTTTGTTTTCAGCTCAGAATTGAACTGCTATTTATATCTTAATTTTATTTCACTGACAATGATGCTGGTCAGTATGATATGTAAACTCTAATTGCAAAGGACACTTGGGGGGTAAAAAATATCATATTAATCAAATTTAATACTGGAAACATTAAAATGAACGGCACCCTGACATTATATAGTATATGCTAAAAACGTATATTTGTATTTTAGGGAAACATATACAGATGCAAATAGATATTTGATTATTTTAATCCATGACCATTTTTGAAGGGGGCTAAAACAACATTCTTAGGTGCAACTATTCTCCTATTGGGTCATATTGCTTTTACTTGGGTATAACGGGTGGAGAATTCAACTGGGGTCCAGCCACACATTCTATAAAACAGAAGAATAAATAAATAATGACTGCATGAGATAAGCACTTGAGGAAGTCATGATGGTTAACTATGCTTGCTCCCTCGGCTACTGCTATCTGTGGTCCCTTTTGTTTGGAGTTTGAAGGTTTGGTAAACCTTTGGTAATTTGAGTGAATGTGGCTTTGGACCCTATGATGAACTGGTATTCCGTCCATGGTTGGTTCCTATCATACACTGGATATGGTGAGGATATAGTCAGGTTATCCATGACCCTGATTTGATACAAACTGGCCAATAAAATAGATGGATTTAACCTAACAAAGTCAAAATTACTTTCAGGGCATACTGATTGACTCATGCCCACATTCATTTCCTTAACCATCAAGGTCACCGTGTAGCTTCATCAGATTAAATTACGCTCCTGGCTTTGACGACATTTCAGCTTATTTTCTATTGCAATGTTCCTAAAAAGCAACATTACAAGGGAATTTTAAAAGATTACAGTTTAAGGGCATCAAAGAAGTCATCATTTATTTTAATTCAAGCATAACTTAAACCCAATTAAACGTTTAATGGCAATAACTGTGCTTTACTGTGGTAATGATGGAAAAAAGAAGAACTGGGGACTTGTATACAGTAATTGTGTAAATATACTGTAATCTTACATACTGAAATTAAGATGTATCCAACAAAACAGTGGAGGAGAGGGTTAAAAAGAAAAAAATATAACACATGAAAAAGAGGCCCTACAGTAAATATCCATCAAAGTGGTCTCATTAGCACCTAAAGCAAGTTGTTTGTCGTCAGTGTTCATTTGTTCTCGAGTCTGATTGGGGTATGAGAGATAAAAATAAAGAGAGGCCCAGTGGGAAGTCACAATACTGTAAGTAAAGCTGAGCTAAAGCAATACATATGTTGTAAGCTCTAAGTATCAGGTGCCATTACTGTGCACAAGGAAGTGTGAGACACAGAGTAGGGATAACATCGCTAAAATGTCTATGGGCCTAATTAATGTGCTAAAACGTTTTACCCTTGCCACACTTAATGCAAAATGAATAAATATGTTCATGTTATAATGTTAGAATTTCACTATAAGGATATATATTATACATGCAAAAACATGTCTTTAACCTTCTTTGTGTGGAAATAACCTTTAACCCCCCACCCCCAATATACCATAAATACAAACACAAAATATTTCAGTCAAATCGCCAAACCATAATATAATGCTGATTTGCAATTCACCTATTTACTGTATATTCATAACCTTTTATTTATTCTATTTTTAGGGGTTTCTAGAAGTACTCATTGGGTGCCAATTAGGAATCATACCTGGATGGGATGTCCGTCTATCTGTCCTACCAGGCTAATTTAAAGTTACCATCAGCTTAATGTGCATGTGTTTGTGAAGAACGAAGAAATAAGCGTACCTGGAGAAAAAACCTTGAAGACACAGGCAGTGTGTGCAAATGCCATACAGAAAGTGACAAGACAGAATTTAACTTGGAAGCCACAAGACAGCAGCTCTTTTACTGTCAAGCTGCCTATACGGAGTATAAAATAATGAAAAATACACTCTTACTAAAATGATTCATAGTGTGAAACAGACGTGCATTTTAACCATATTAATGAGGCAGCTTTTAAAGCATTTATACAGATTTTCCTTTCATCAGTCAGCCTTAATTTTATGCTTCACAAAGAGTAGTATCATGACAACACACAAAACTATTTAAGAATATAGTACTATGTAATATAAAGTAAAAGGTCAGAAAGGAAACAAATTATCTGTGACCACAGTATTAATGTTATACTTTTCAGAGGATATGCACTGAAGGACGGCAGGTGTCAGATATAGCAAAAATAAATACTGCCAGCCTTTTCAGCAACACCTGCGAAGAAATGTGGGGTACTTACAATATTCTCATTAGGAGGAATCTGCAGGCAAAGTTCATTGCCTCTGGGCATGACAAGATGGGTCGATTCATTTATTTATGTGCAAAGCTGGAAGGACAGATGATCATGATGGCGTGTATTCAGTCACCCACCCACTCTGCATCAAGGATCTTTCTTATGCAATATAGGCTGTCTATGCATTAACTTACTCAGCTACAATAAGTGCCTTCCTTACTCTAACAGTTCTGTGAAGACTCTGGTATATTAAACAGCTTTCGTCTTATACTGCATGTATATTCATCATCCAGGGAATAGTCTTTCATTTCTTCACACCATAAATACCAGTCCCAAATAGATTATACTTTATCTTATCTATCAATTATAGAGCATATTTTATATCTATCTCTCTGCCATGGCACTGGGGAGTGGTGACATGTTGCAAATTAGTTAGACATCTAAGTAAGAACTTCACTGTACTCTGTACACAAGACAATACTACTATGACTGCTATTTATTTATTTCCCATGCACTGGTCCAACTTATTTGAGATTCCTTCTTTCCATTCTCAGACCAATCTAACCACAAGAACACTAGTCTTAAAGCCCTTCATTCTGACATGGAAGCCCATATCAGCAGGTGGAAATTCAAATTATTTCTGTTAAATAACAAATACGTTTGTGATCAGTTACCCACAAATCTAAATAAATGTTTGGTGATAAAAACTGTCTCTATGGAGGATCCGAGATCCTCTGGGAACCTACAATGGGTTTCATTAGAAATTTTACATCCTCTTTTATTTTACATCTTAATCACTGAAAAATTAAAAAGACAGCTGGAAATGTACCTTCCACATCACATAAAAGTCATGACCTCATGTAATGAATATTAAAGTTAAAATTCCAAGTGTTATGACTGAGGCAAATGCACTCTTGTTACAAAAATTTGAATTTCAGATGCTCCTCACCATGGCTCATTACACCACCTTCGGGGCTAAACCCAGTAAGTTCTTGAGCCCCTGCCTCCATTAAGATTATATCAGGTTCAAACACAATGCAAATTTAAA
Organism: Polypterus senegalus; assembly: GCF_016835505.1. NCBI lineage: Eukaryota > Metazoa > Chordata > Cladistia > Polypteriformes > Polypteridae > Polypterus > Polypterus senegalus. The sequence continues at coordinate 76,372,827 of NC_053167.1, forward strand.
ATGTTTTTAAATCACTCTACAATTTTTTTTCCTCTCAGATTGTTCACCTTTACTATACTTCTTGAATTTACCCCACATCTCAGATGAGAAAGCTTTGCATTTGGTTGCTCCTATTACCTTGGTCTCAAATTGAGACACAGTGTGTAGTACTGTAACGTGCCAGAACGATACATAGGACTACTGTCTTGAAGAACTAAATATGATGGAAAATAAGCTTATAAGATGTACAATTTGTAATAGAGAACTACAACAAAAACATAACTAAGCATTTAAATATTTCCAGTGTTTAGTTTACATTTAAATTCTAGCTGCAGAATTCTGTACATGCTACGTTTGTAAGTATTTTGCTTGAAGCACCAAAGAGTAAACCATTACAATAATCCAGCCGAAAGGTGACTAAGGCACCTGAAACGTTTGAAAGGCAAGATCAGTAAATGAAGGTCCAATTCACAAAAATGTTACTTCCCTGAAAGAAGGCAGACATGGAGACATTCTTAACATGAGTCTAATATAACAAATTGGAATCTAAGATGACAACCAAGTTCTTGACTTCTGAAGAGGGAGAGATGGTGCAACCATTATTATCAGTGCTAAGAGTATCAGAACCTATAAACAACACCTGTCTTACTCAACCAGCAAGTCAGAGGTACGCTTTGTGTGAACAGGAATCATCTGCACAGAAATTATTTCCCAGTCCATACTGCCTTATAATCTCACAGAGGGAAAAAAATAAATAATAAAAAGTAACTGGCTAAAAACTGAGCCATGTGGAAAACCATATTTCACAGAGATAGGTGTGGATTTGTAGATGATGATTATATACCGAAATTGCTGCCTGCAGGTTAAAAAGTACGAAAATTGTGCCGAGGCTACATCTGTAAGAGCTAACTACGGCTCAAGAGGCTGAATGTACAAAGAGTGGAGCACTGTGTCAAAGATCCAGGAGCTGACGTGAAGCTTTTATAAAGCAAGTGGGTGGGTGACATACTCAGACAACTTATGAATTACCTAAGCAAACATGCTTGACAGACAGAAAGGTTTTTTTTCTCATTTCCTAAACCTTTTTTTTTTTGTTTGTTTTTGATTTCAGCTAATATGTTTTCTTGAAATATATGGAAATTTTTATGCCTACACCATATTTAGCTCAGTTTCTTACTCCACACATTTCAGAACAATTTACTTGGGGGTTCAGAATTTTTTTTTAACTGACAGTAAAAAAAAAAAGATACTGCAAATCACAATAATGAAACTTATGTCAACAGGATAGGCAGTCAAGTTTCACTAATTTGCTATAATTATCTAATCAGCCCAATTAAAGATAGCTAAACTGTCTCATTAGAAATAATTCCCAAAAGAATAACTCTCTACTCATCAAATCAGATGACTGCCAAAAGTGTGAGGAACTTCACAGGTCTAATCCACCTGTAATCACAGAAACAAAACTTTCAATGCAGCACAATTCAGAATTTAAAACACAGACTTGCTTTGAAGAGTTGTATGAGTTTATCTGCAGCTACAGAGAGTCTGCTGCTAAAAAAAAAAAAAAAAATTTGCAAGCAATGGTGGAATTTCATAACGTAATGGTGCTGCCACACTCTTATTCTTGTGACAATGACCTTTCCTTGACACTATAGTAGTAGTCCAACAAATATATTTGTAAGCAACCAGCTTACAGGTGGCCCTACTCACTAAAGGCACTTTTTATTATTCTCAGTTCCAGTTAAATTTACCAAACTAGTCATTCTGTTTGTCTTTCCTTTTCACAAGTATGTTAGAAGTTACTGCCATGTTTGCTTAAACAGCAGTTTATACATACATTAAGCACACTGCATATGAATTTTTACGCTACTGCTTTTTGGGAAAAAAGAGAACCCTGCATAAAAGAGAATGTGAATACCACAAGGATCCAATACACTACAATTTAGCTCACACCCTCCGTAAAACTAGCAGATAATCAGTATGTTCTGTAACAAAGTTCTGCTCCAACAACAGAACCTGGGAGTTTATTTATTTATAAAGGTACAGTAATAAATTGTATGTAATGCAGGGATCTGAAGGAAGGGCTTAAACAAGGGCTTTTCTGAATGCATCTATAATTACATGGCTCAGTACTCATCAATGACAAAATAAATATTATATTAGAGGATAATGAGAATATTCAAAACAACATTTCTAAAGATTAGGAGTACTGTTAATCCTAAATGGTCACAGCAGCTTATAAGCAAACAAAGCAAACTTAAACTTTTCCCATTTTTATTTTTAATTTCTTTATAAACATTACTTTTTACATAAGATTTCATTTTGGGGGGTTACCATATAATCCTTCATTAAGTAAACCAGAATAAAACACACAAAGAGGGCTGTGTAACAGAGCATTTGGGAATACTTTATTTACTCTTGTAAAATGTATCCGATTTCAGGTGGGCATGGAAGAGCAATGTTTTGTTGAAAATTTTGTTTTACTGCACCCATGCGTACAAAAAAAAAATGAAGGGAATGGAAGGAAACCCCATATTTAGAACATTTATTTCATATCAAGCTTCTAAACAAGCCCTTGGTCCCCCAGGACCACCACTCTAATTCTTCCTTATTGCTTCTTAGCTTGCTTTAATTTACCTCCCACATTCAACTACTTTTACTGTTAATCCTTTTTGGGATTAATTTTGGGGATATTGGGATTATCTGATATATAATAGAAGGATGGCAGGGACTTCATACATGACGGTATACCAATTACTCTATATCTGCAAAGGCAAAAGACTGGCAATACTTGCAAAGAAGAAATATAATAACTCTAAGAGCAACATGGATTAATGAAAATCACAAAGACATGATTCTTGTAGCAGCAAAAAAAAAAACAAAACAAAAAAAACCAAACCCATTTCTAGAAATAATATGTGTGCAAATCTACATCACGATCTCTCCTTAAAATTAAATACATCAGCTAGAAAGGGGAATGCGCGATTACATTATTAAGAGCAGTGGGATCTACTTATGGACTGACCATGCTAGCAAATACTGAGTCTGCATGAACTTCCATAGATGAAATTTACCCCCCCTTCTGTTAAGAAATCCATTCAGCCATTTAAGCAGGAACCTTTGAACTTGACAGTAAACTCAAAGCAAGTCCACTTATGGAATGTTTCATTCACAGAAAATCATTAAATATTATTATATTATCCTGCAACAACATAACTCTTGGCAAATATGTCTGCTGTAGTTTACGCTTAATAACCCCAAATAACAAATCCTCTTTCTTCTGATTACAAAGGAAAGCACACAGACTAACAGTGGCAGAGATTACTACATGGTTGTTCCCCATGTTGTTTACGTCTATTGGTGACCACTTCTGATTCCGATGGTCATGTAGTCCAGCATCCTTAAGGCAACAAGATTCAACACCTACAGTCGTGAAGTGTTACATATTCTCCATAATGAAGACATAGTGTGACACTGGCCTTAAATATTATAATGCTTAAAAAAATAATTGGTTACTGGAAGTGTGAGCTGGGGGTTAGGGTGTGTAAAAATTGACAAGCAGGTGATCTTTGCCACTGTTGTAGCTGAAATGTTAAAAATGATACGGTGCATGAGCAGAGTGGGAGCAACGTTTGTGACAGGACATCTTCAAACTGCTGTAATGACCTTCTGATCTATTTTACCAGTCAATGATGGAAGTCAGCACACAATCACTTTTTTCACGGATAAATAAATGTCAAAAATCTAATGATTTGTAATCACAATGTTGCTGATGGACATTAAGCTATTTTAATTAAGAGTATAAAAATAAATTAATGGAATAGAACCCTGTGGTGCACTGGCACCCTTTCCAGAGATTGTTTCTGCTTTGTGCCCAATGATTGCTGGGATGGCCTCCGGCTTCGCAGTGACCCTGCTCAGGATAAAAGCGGGTTGGATGGATAGATTAAATAAACAGCAGCAAAATTACAGAGTTAAGAGTCCTTTCTAAATTCAAACAGTTCAGTTTGGCACGTCCAAAATTTCTGAAGGTAAAAATGGAAACAATGTAGACAATCTAACTAAACAGAGTGCTGTCCACCACTAGTCCTTCAGCTGGAGTACGTATTATTGTGAAGTGTAATGGCGAGATGAGAATGCATGGTAATGTGTTGCTATTAACAAGGAGATGAAATAAGGCTTTTCATTAACATCAAGAGAATGTAAGGCAGATGTCTGTCATTCAAGGTTGACATTAACACACTTCTTGGTACTCAAAGTGAATTTGCAACAGATATATAATTTAATATATAACAGGTTATATACAGAATGTAAAGTCTTACAGGTGGATACACATGAACAAAAAAACAACCTGGCTTATTTTATCTGATGGAAAAGACTACTAGAAATAAGAAGTACATACATTTATTCCAGACATTCTGTGTATAATTTTAAGCAAACCACAACTGGCAGAATTTAAATTATAGATTTTTGCTACACTGTGCGTAATGGCTGAAATAGTCATAGTACCAGAAAATTTTCTGCAGTCCTGCACAGAAACAAGAAGCTTTTAGGCAAATGCAACAGCACAATATCTTGAATGTTTACAGGGTTATTACTTACTTTAAAAAAAAAAAAGAAAAAAAGAAAAAAAATATGAAGAGCTTCACATCAAGGCATCCTCTTCAGACACGCTATTAAACAAATTAATTAACAAAACAAAAAAAAATTGCTGTGAGTAATAAAATTCATAATGTTAATCAGAGCAAACATGGCAAAGTACAGTAAATCATCCATCATGTATAAACAGTGATTTAAATATTTCTCTTCCAAAAAATAGTTTTATGTGTATCAATAATCTGTGGTGCAAAAGCATCCAAGCTCTGATGTTATATAGTGCATATCTAATTTGTAAATCCTAGTTTTATATAGCTAATTTAGAACCTCCTCTATCTATACATCAGTGTATACTATAATATAAAATCTGATATATAATGTGAAACGTCTTGCTGCTTCAGGTGAGTTCTTTTCCTACATTTCAGACAGATGAACTAAAATGCAGATACCCATAATAGCTCTAACTAATCTTACTACCAGCTGTTACTTTTTCACAAATATGTGAACCCTTCTGCTATCCTCTCCTATAACACACACACAAAATCATCATACAATATTAACATACTTTATTGCCGTAGAACTTGTTTTATGTTGTATTTGCAGTTCTGCAGAACTATCACAAAAACTGCAGAAAACTGTGCTCCTCAATGTAGCACTTAGATCTGCTCAATGCACTCTGCACGATAACACTCCAAAATGTGTTTAACAAGTGAAGCACAGCAGGGCAGCATTTGTAAATTCCACAACAATAAGCTCTTAAAGTAATTCTAAGCTTATCAAGAACTGTCAGCACCTGTATTTTCCCTACGCTTTAAGTCATGCACAAATTACATACTATAAAACAGAATAAATTATACTACAATGGGAAATTAATTATTAGAAAGAGAACTAATAGAGCCTAAGATCAGTCACAAAAAGCACTGAATATATATGTAATAATAATAATAATAAATTTTATTTATATAGCACCTTTCCCATGTTCAAGGTGCTTAAGTTTGTGTACCCCCATTTTGTTTATTTTCCACGCACTGGAACCCACTTTATGCAACAAAACATGAGCTTGACAGGCAACAGGATGACTAGCAGCCACATATAAATTTTACTGGGTGAATAAGTTTATGCGACAGTGTGACTCGGCTCCATGTAATCGGTTCTCTCTGGGAGTCTCTTGGACCTGCCACCGTTGATAATGTCTCTGAGGGATGAGCTGAGCAAATGAGAACACTCACGAACTGCAAGGGGTAGGTGGAAAAGTGCAAAAGTGCTTTTATTAAAACAACCCTCAAAACAGAACAGTACAACATCCTCAATAAATAAATAATCCATAAAATAAGTGATGGTGGAGGTTAAAACTAATCCAATAAACAAAGCCATTAAAACAAGGGTAAAACATGGAAGGAAACTGTCTTTAAAAACACGAGCCTGGGTGTACTCCTTTAAAACAGCCATCTCCTCAGCTTATCCTCACTGGAAATTGCAGCAAGGGAGGCAGGAGTCTGACAGGCACCGCCATCCTTCTATGGGTCTGGGTCCCTGCCACTCCATGGCTACAAGGGCTCCCACTCCGGACCCAAGGCTCAGGTCCCCAAAGGCCATGGTGCTCACAATGGAGCTTCCAGTCTGAGCCTTGTCAACTCCCACTGCCTTCCCAGACTTCTGCGGCGGGCTGCCTGCACCACCTGGCCACTCCAGCTCCCTAAGTCACTCAGCTGGAGAGATCCTCCACAACAGCCTCTGAGTGGTGGCCACCCACTCCCTGGAGTGGCTCTTCTCACAGCTGCCTGCTTCCTGGTTCGCGCTCTCTCCCATTTTCCTGCCTGGTTCTCCATTTAACCTCCGCTCTGTTCTTGTTTCATCTCATCTGTCCCCTTTCTGGTCTGGTGGTCCCCTTTTATAGCCTGGGAAGCAGTTGCAGGTGCAATCGCATAATGACACAATCAGACCACCTGCATGTGCCAGGAAGGCAATGTACTGATGGCCAACTGCCTCGCACCAACCCAGAGATGAGCGGTCTTCTCAAAAGATCGCTCGCACCTGCTTCTTCCTCTCAACCCCCCCATAAGCGTGAATGCGTCCATTATTTGTTTATTCAAAACTTGCCAACCAGCTGCGGACCTCACTTTACCACAGTTTGGTATATTAATTGATATCAAAACAATGGTGAGAACTAATATAAAAACAATTGTCATCAAAAACAACGGGCAGATATGAAGCCACAAACATGATACTCCTACCACTAATTATACTGGTAGTAAGAAAACATTTTCAACATCTGAATATATTATTAAAATATTACACCATAAAATTTCCAACTCATTTCATCTAGTTCACGACAATGGGTATAAGGTCCTCTTATACATATACCCATTTCCACACTCGCACAGAACCTATTTGAGATCACAAATTAACCTATCATTTTTTGGAGAAAATCTTAAAATTAAACTGGGCATGGAATTCATTCTTAGGAGACAGAATCAGGGAGGCAACAGGGCTAACCATGGCACCAACTTTCTACCCTAGTAAATATGGGTTTAGTTTATTAAAGTAAATAGATTTTTTTTTACTTGAAATAACTCTAAAAATAACTCTAAATTAACAAAAGGATAAGTATCTGTGGGTCTGTGAGTGTGTACATCTGGTTGCTATGTCTTTGCCATTCCCAAAGATGGTGCATTACAAACCTTAGCACTGTTTTTACAAATCTCATATCAAATTTCATATAAAAGAGATAAATGAATTGCTTGCTGCCTTGCAAACTTAGATTTAAACTCAGCTAGTTTTTCTATTGGAAATTTCTACAATTTTGGTTTAGAGTATATCTAGATCTTTTTCAGAAGACTGTGTTCACTTTAGTTTTAGTCTGGAAACAGGTAATTCTGTTTATGGCACAGTAATGTTTTTATTTTAAATGTTATCAGTAAGTGAATTAGGCAATTCAATTATGTAAATCATACTGTTAATATTTTTAAGTGTCAACAATTTTGAGCAATGGAAAAAGAAAACATCACTACATTAAAGAGGACCGCACATGTCCATTGACTTTCCGTCTCCTGCTCTTAATGTATGTTAACATTGTGGCCATTTCTTCAAGGGAGCACTGATGTTAGTTTTATTATTTATAAATCTGGACTGTGTAGCATAGAAGTGTTACTGATATGAGCATTTTACAACTGGTTCATTTGCAATACAATGATATGTTTGCTCACTATTCATAACACATATAAACATCATCAATAAATATACAGTATCTTATAATCCGTCATATAAAGAATTAAACTGTAAAAATGTATCTATTTGTATGGAATGATTCCAATAAAATTAATAAAATAAAAAAAAAGAATGAAACTTATTGAGTGCCACTTGCCTTGCTTCTAAAGTATCTATATATATAATTCACTAAGGCAAGACACCTATGGCGCACGCAGGAAGGAGACACGCCCACCAACTCCAAGACCAATGGATACGACGACAACTCGCAGAGCCTCGCCTACCAACTCAGACGCGACGACACAGAAAAAATGGCGTCATTTATATTTGTCTGTCGTAGACGCCACATGCATCTTCGAGCCACGTTGACCGTTCACAGAGGCATGTTTCTCGCGGAGGTGAATCGCCATATGCAGCGTGTAAAACGGTTTGCGAGGGGTATCCCATGGGATCCTTAAAACAATCCTTTACAACTGAGGTTAAAACACAATGAAGTAAGCAGTCTTTAAAAACCGAGTTTTCGGTTATGAAGCACGACCACGTGCACCATAGCAAACTGTTTTACACGCTACATACAGCAATTCGCATGTGCGACATACATGCATCTTCTTAGATGCTCCTGCAGGAACACGGAAAGTCTACGTGAGTCACAGGTGCATCTGGACTGTGCAAAGACGACAACGACCCAAGTGACGAGTTGGAGGTGGGCACATGAGCGATGGCGGTCCGCCAGTTTTTAGTCATGGAAGATTGTGTGTTGGTTCGTTCCGTGCATGGTTACAATGTAACTTTTCTTGCTGATTTATTACATTACCGATTTTTAAAATGTTAATTTTCTCCCTGTGCTTAAAAATCATTGAAAAACCGGCCTGATTATGCGGCGTATGGTACGCCGCGGGTTGGCTAGTTTAATATTATGATAGCAGAAATAAAAACTAACGGCCAATGAAGAAAGATGGCAGAGCACTCAACCACTTATTTACAGGTGTTTAAGAAATTGAATTCTGAAGAACTTACTGAAGTATAACAAATGTTTCTTTCATGTTTTGTGTCTCGATTTTTGTGTAGGAGCTCACTGGACCACTCAGCTAAACATGACGGTTTCCTTTCAATCTTCTTTTTCTTCAGTACATATATGTGTGTGTTTGTGTCTGTGTTTACCTGTACATATGTGCACCATGCACTGGTTTGATTTCAAAAGGGCTACTGTGTTCCTATTGGATTCTGTTTTTAAAATCTTTGTAAAGTAAAGGTAGACCGCATCATATTTAAAACTAAAAAGTAATTATTCTTTATCTTCAAAATGAGTGGATTACTTAATTATGTATTTTATTTTTTAGATTTTAATTTTCTCTCCCTCTTTGTCTTGCTGCCCTTCTCAATTTACCAAATCAAGTTACTTCAATTTAAGACTGGAAAAAGTATTTTGGGAATTTACAATTTATACTGAGCTGTGCTGGGTGATAAGGGGAGAGAGAAGCCTCCAGCGCCGTCATTTTGAGATCACCTGCTTCTGAATGAATAGAAATTGTTCACAAGAGAAAGGCCTGCCATTTGGAGAGCAATTCAGCTGACCTTTAGTGGCCAAGATACAAGACATAAATGTAATAGCACACTCAAAGTAATTCTGACTAGGCCATGATGGTCCGAACTGAATAAACTTGTACTTGTGCGATGCTGCAGCGTGTAAAGCTAATTAGTTTCAGCTGAGAACCATTTTCAGCTCTGTTTACTGCTCCTAACTTTCCAAACCACAGAGTTCAGAAAGCACTTGGCAAAATGAAAGTAAGTCATTCTGTTTTTGGTATTTGAATTCGCTTGTGCTCTTTGGAAGTAAGCAAAGATTTTTTAGCATTACAGAAAAAGTTAGACTGTCAATTGTACACATTTCTATAAATAGTACAAATGAAATAATGATATTATTATACTCTGATTGTAAAGTCAATTCACCCACTTCATTTTTAACTTGTTTATGCAGTTCAAGGTGACAGGGATGGAGTGCCTACCCAGATTGTACCAGTCTTAAAGCAGAAACCATGTTCACAATAAATTAGTCTTGTCAATCTGAACTTGACAAAATCTACTTTTAAGATTGATATGTAACGAGTTAAAAGAAAATACAATAAAAAATTAAACATGCCAGCATTTAAAACTACCATAGGTTTTTTTCAGCAGAAAGTAAGTTGAAATGCAAACACTTGCTGTATGCAAACGGAATTCTGAGAAAACCGCAAGAGTGATCCAAGAGAACAAACCACAGCTGTAATGTCACTTCTGGAAATCTTTATAGAAATCATTATAGAAAAAGTAAATACAACTCATCAAGGTCTCTCAAAATACACTGTAAACACATTCGATAAATTTCCATAAGGGGAAAAAAAGTGGTTGGAAACACTTCACCCAAGGCCATGATCATGGTGATATCTTCAGTAAAATAAAGCCCAGTTCGAATTGATCATAAACAAAAAAAAAAAATGTATCCATAATTTAAAGATTTCTGGTAGGTGGCACTGTTAAGACCTTTTTAGAGGTCAATTTAGATAACATTAAGATAAAATAATGCCCTCCAGTAAAATTGCTGGTCTGTTTAACTTTTAAATAATATTTGAGATAAAATAAAATGAATACCTTCACAAAAGGAGATCCAGTTAGCAGTGGAAACACAACAGCACTGCTTTACGGATCAGTTCTTTAATCTAAGTTTACATAAACCGATTACTCAATTACCAAGGTGACTTTATCAAAAAGGTAGAAAAGCTACATAAAATAAAAATAAATCCCAATGAGACAAATTACAAAGAATAACACGTATCATTATAATACTCTGGAGTGCCGGGTTTGTCTTTGTTTTTTCATTTTCAATCTCCTCCATTTAAGCTGATGCACTCTCCGTGTTGCTCTTCTCTATGCATTATCTAGAGAAGCATTAGACGATTTTACATTGTGCTTGGATTCAGATGTATGAGCAAGTCCTGTCGCTAAGAAAATGAGCACTTCTAATGTATACCGTAGCTGGGTGGTGAGGGTTGTGACAAAAACGCATGCCCATCTTTTGCTCATGAGGGATTATAAAATATGTTCACTTATTTCTTTAGTGACTTCACGTAATTCCCAGCTCAAGTCCGAACAAACAGAACTGGACTGGAAGGTAAATTTAATTTACAAGTCAAATGGAAAAAGAAAGAAAAGTGTTGTGCTCTTTTTCTTTCTAAAATATTAGTTTAAAAAAAAAAAAACTGCCCAGAAATGACGGAAGCAAGTATTAACTGCTAATGATAGCACATCTCTGCAGTCTGCCTCAAGAATTATTGAATTATTGTTCATCGCTTTTGCTTTTTTTTTAAGCCCCAAAACTACTTTACTGCATTCAAGGGTACATTAGTGCTGGGGTACTTTATGAAAGTCTCTTTCTAAACTGTTTCACCCACTGAACTCAGAAAAATAAAAACATGCTTAATTCCAAGTTAGAACCATTGAAATGGCTGCTTCATTTGCACATCACTTCTTTGTGTTTTTCTTATGTTCCTCTATTTTAATCTTTTTTGTAACTTGGAAAAAATGTCATAATTGACTGAAGAAACAGAATTAAAATGCATTAAAATCCAAATCTTGTGTATATTTAGATACACATTTTGTGTATTCATAAATGCAAAGCTTTATTTTAATGTAGGACTTACTTTGAATATCCAAATACAGGAGTATAAGGTCAGTTCGTAAGCGTAACAAAGATTTAAAAAAAAAAAAAAGACTACCATGGAATAATTACATATAGAGATATACCAAGAAATAATGAAAACCTTACATGATTTTTTTTTTTTTTTAAGTACTAACCAATCAATTATCCCAGATGGCTAATTTCTGTTTGCCTAATGTTTCTAAGTATATAAATAGTTTTAAACAACCTACAAATTCAGAGGCTTTTCACCCTGTCTGCCAGTTGTTTCAAATCAGCCAATTGATTGTGGTCAGAATCAGATAATTCACAGTAAGATGCTGTCTGGCTCAGATTAAGAATGATAAACCACATTTCTATTCTCACCACGTTGCAGGCGTGAGACGTACCACAGACACTAGGTGTTGATATTAATCGATCTAACAAGGTGCACAGTAACAGCCGCATAAAGAGGATAAAGGAAAATAGACAAAGCAATGCTCTGTGCAGGAAGCATAGTATGTTATTCAAGAAGATGATCTCTTTACACTTCCAAACTCCCATATTTTCGGATGCCCTATTTAAATCTCCCTTTGCCTTACGTGTATTGTCAGGAAAAATATTAATGATTACGGATGACCTTTGTGCCAGCTTCTCCAAGGAACCATGCCATCAGTAGGAGGTGGCTGTCATATAGTGGCAATATTCCCAGCATCTTAAGTCTACTGCACTTAAGCTTTAAAACTCATATTCAAAGGCTTGTGGGCTCTGCCAGATTTAGGACATCATAAGGAATTCAGATAAATGTGTAACTTATGCTTTGCAGACTAAGCACTTTTATAAAGCGTGACACCAGGGAGACATGAATCCTATTTCTAATTCAATGACATGCATATTGCCTCATCCTCATAAAAATTATTTTCCAAGCTCTGCATCTACTTAAACTACTTAGTTAAGGTCACACAGAAGCAAACCCCATTTATTCACTTCTCATTGGGGAACTTTTTCATGAAGTGGAGTACAAAATGCATTTTATAATGCAGGTTTATATTCTATTTTACTTGCTTCATTGATACCAGAGTCACTGGCATGCTATAATCTATGAACAGTGTTATAAAAATTAAGATTCATCCAAAATTAATTCTTGACAGGCTAAATGAGAATAATTTGGATAAAATGCAGCTTGGCTTTCTGATACTGAGGCCTTAAACCACCAAAGACAGATCTACTCTGTTAGATTGCTGGGGCTGTAAAGCATTTGCATTCAGCACAGCCAACCACAACCAGCAGATATTCAACATCTATGCAATCCTTTTCTACACTGCAACAAAAAAAGAAGAAAATCTTAAAGACAACAGACATTGATCCCCAAAATGAAAAGTAAATTTATCAAGCCACCTCAATTCACTGTCTGCTCACTTCTTGTTCGCACTTCCATGTGAGCATTGGCAGGTCAAGTTAATAGAATTGTCTTTATTGTGCCTAAGGTTGTCAGGAATGTTTCTGGGAACAAATAAGCCTGTTCTTGCTTTAACCTGGTCTGATCTGTGAAAGCAAAGATGAAAGCAGGATCAATATTGCAAGTCCTTTGAGTATAACGGAGGCAAGGCCTAAAAGGCTTAAAACAACAGTACTGCACATTTATAGTTGTAAGTTTCTTGACTACAGCTGATGCTGAAATATTCTAACAATACACGTTCGGTAGTCCAAAAAACCAATGCATATTGTTATCAAACAACATAATAAAGAGGACTGAGGTGAGCTGGCACCCTGCCCAGGGTTTATTTCCTGCCTTGCACCCTGTGTTGGCTGGGATTGGCTCCAGCAGACCCCCGTGACCCTGTAGTTAGGATATAGCGGGTTGGATAATGAATGGATGGACGGATAATAAAGAGGATGTCATTCACTCCATCTCACCTTTTCAGCACAGTGGCTTTTACCTTGAGTGTTACTCTTCTGGCTATTTCACACAGTTGTTTCTTAACAGATGGCATGCAGTATGCTGGTATAAAGAACATCACTAAGTATTTTTTTCCCACAGACTGGGTCTCTGTCCATGTTAAGAATGGCCCCATTCTTTAACTTTATGTACTAACTAATTTTTTTCAGTATGTGCAGGGCTATTGTATACAACTACAAATAAGCACATTGTCTGGCAAACATCCCACTTTTAAAAGGTAAGTCACAGTAGACAATTCAGGTTTCTTCCACTTTCATAGCCTGACACTTGCACTTTTCCAGGTGATTTTTCTTCTCTGTGACCAAAGCTGAGACAAGAGCAACAATAGGCCTTTATCTTCCCACACTGGATTTTTTAAGGTCCTCCTTTTGCTTTTGCTTTTTTCCTTTGGGAAAACCAAAATAGATAGACCTGTGCTCAGCTAATTGTTCTTTTAGAAATTCAAAAGGCAGAAAATGCCTGTGACTTGAGGCAGGAACAAAGGTCACACCAAAGACAGACAGAGAGAACAGCAATTCAGAGACAAAGGAATGTAAAACTACTGTCAAATCTCAGATGTGATGATCTGAATAAAAGCCTGACTATAGATGTCACTTTTAATTATTCAAATCTTCTTACAGACATTTTTAAATATAACTAACCAATACTGGTGGGTCAACTACTACTTTTCTCTGCAAGCCACAGAATGCCATTTTGCCAGTAAAGCAATTTGGGTTTAATTTTTCTCCTGTGGTTCCAGTGGGAATACACAGTGGTGCACTTGTTAGAGCTAAAGGATTACATTAAACTGTATTCAAAATCTGACACTACATGCTTTCTTCCCATTTCTATTGTAGGAAAGAGTGTGATTTATCGTGCCCACCCAGAGGGATGCCAATAAATGTTGGAAATGGAAAGATGAATTTTAACTTGGTTAATTAATCATTGGTTTTGCTTTTGGCAATACTGGTAATTAATCAGATAATTCGGCAAGGCTCTTACTTTATTTACCTTACCTTTCTCTGCTATAGGAGCTGGGTCTCCAGCCATTAGACTTATATTAAGGTAACTGGAGCACACTTGTTTGAAGAGAGAGAATAATACAATTTATTGATAAACAGATGGATTATAGAAACATGATAAATGTACAGTATATATAATTGACATATGCAGACAGGCTAGACAGACAAATATATAATACAGAGGCTGGCTGTTTACTTGTTATTTTTAGAGTTCTAATTTATTTTGGCACAGATATATCTCTAATGTTGAGTGGAGTTGTTGCTTTGTTGCTACTCGGCGTTCAAGTGGAAGATTCTTCTTGCATTGGAGTGCACTCTTTCTCTTTACTGCATGATCCTGTGGTGTTCTGTAATGCTGCTTCCTAAGTTTGCTTTCTGATGTTAGGTCCTTTGCAGTGTGGTCTGCAACATCATTGGGAAAAACATTACTCTTTCTGGCATTACTTCTTGAAGTAATGGCTGTTTTTTAACCTTTTCAGCCCACTGCCCTACAGCTTGGCTTGGCAGAAAGATTGTCAATTTCTGATCCACACAGAGAAATAGGTTATCAGTTCCCAGCTCCCCAAACAGAGGACGGCTCATCAGCTTTTAATTTCAGAAGGTCATTTTGCAGAGTGAGAGCACAGTTTCTTCCTTGGGCAGTGACCCCGGGAATCCCTTGAGAGTTTCTTCTAAGTTCCCTTGTCAGAGACACCTGATTGAGTCGGAGAGTGTCCAGGATTCCCCAAACGGGATGAGTATTACTAGTTTAGTTTCTTGCCAAGAATCCTACTCATGTTTCAATATCGATACAAAGAAGGCACTGCTTACAAACACTGCGTTCATCAAGGTATGGTGCTTTCATAATTCTGTTTATATACATAGTGTTGTAATGAAAAGCTCGTAAGCCCTTTGGATTCTAAACTGATGAACATATAGCTCCCGAGTTCCTCATCTAATTTATAGTAACAGACCATCTAATCTAATCTAACCTAATCTAAAGACAATAAATAAACAAACAACATACATAAAAATGTAATCTGTCATATCTTTACTTAAACATTTTGTTTAAATATCAGGATCAAGGATGTGATCGCTATTACTGTACTTCTATAATTGTACAGTCCATCTCTCAATTTTTTATACCCACTTAATTCAAGTAGGGTTGGGGTTGTTGGGGGGTGCTGGAGAATATCCAGGCAGCATCAGACACAAAGCAGCAATCACTTTCTAACAGGGCACACTTCCACACTAATCTCATCATCACTGGGCAGATTTTACAGCCAGCGATTAATATAAAGAATACATCTTGGGGGTGCAGGATGAACACTAACGTATCCATGAAAAAAACCACATGACTCGCACTGCACATACAAATTTTATTTTAGTTTTCTTTAACCTGACAAAGACTAAGTGGATTAAAAACACACATGCTAAGTGTAAAAAATCACTTGCCAAAAATGATGCAGAACATTTCTAATATTAAATCACAGGGAAATTCCCAAAACAAAGGGCAAGTTTCTCATCTTTTACTTGAAAACTGCTTACATTTTTAAAGTAGAATGTGCTGACTATTCCACTTAGACTCCTTAAATTTTTAAACTATATGGGTCAGTCAATATCCAAAAAAAAATAGAACTAAATTAAAGCTATCCTAGTTCTGGCTGCAAAAGTAATAATTTATATCACTTTTGCAATAGTCACTGCTTGTTCCACGGCACCTCAGTATAGACTTGTTAAATGTTATCATTTTTTCGTGAAGCATATGTTCTAGAAAAATACTTATGCATGAGAGGGATTTATCAAGGGCCAGATATTTGTAGCAGGTGATGCTCAGACTGCTTTTTTGGATGTCTTGTATTCTTTGACGGTATAAAGACAGCCTCTCATTTTAGTCTTTTGCACCAAGAAGAATGCTTTGATTTAGTGCAAGCATGAGGTATTAAACCATTCTTTAGTTTTTTATTGTATATGAGTTTGAAAGAAACAGGTATGGAAACAGAGTAAAACTTTAACAACATCATGCCGAGGGGGGGGAGACGTAATATGTAAAAGCAGCATGTGTGTCAAATGAAAGTAAACTTCATACAAAGGAACTCCATGTAATATGATGTTCGCCAATACAGAAATGCATTTCTAAGGGTCATCTTATGCTTACACATGTTGGTCACGTTACTTCTGTGTGGACCAATTTTTATTTTCCTCTGAATATAAAGAAACATTTTTGTTTACTATTACAAATACGGAGGGAAACTTGGACAATTTGATTTTAATCTCAACATAAAATATCATCTTACACAAATTTGCAAACGGTCTGCATACAGGTACATAATTATTACCATTTCGAACTGCAGACATCTTTATCATGATGCTTTGTCAAGTGGGACATAATGGGCATCAGCGTTCATGATGACAGCAAGTATGCTGCAGTGAAGAAATTTCACAGCTGTTCCCTACCCTGAATATACTGTGTTATGTTATGTTTTGTTTGTTTATGTGAAGGAGAAAAGAACGTACCTACAACATTGAAGAGAATTAATCTTAAAGCCAAGTAGAATAAATCAGATCACATTTACAAGATCTAACAAACACCTTTTCCCCTGATGAACACAAATATTCGCTAGTGGCTTTATGCTCCCAACCACTCTCTCTCTTTATATTACCATGAAATATATTTCCCAAAAATGAAAATTATTCATTGGACAACACTAACTTACAATTTTTCAGGATAAGTTTGTGGTTTCCATTCAATGTAAAACGTGACTACAAGAAAAGAAGTAGAATAACAAGTCTTCCCCTTCAACATTTCATATTTTTTCTCCACAAATCGCCTCCACAGTGTATAGTCAGCAGACACAGATATGACTTTTATCTTTTGTAGGAAATACTGTAAATGCATTATTAAACTCCTCAACAAATGACACACTGAATGTTAGGAAAAGAAGATAAAACCAACTGAACCAAATATGGGCAGAACGGCTGCAGCATTCCTACTTGGGAAATTTATATTGTCTAGAAAGACTGAAATAGAAGACCATGAGTTAGAGAAACCCTCACAACACCAACTATAATCACCACATCACTTGAGGGTCCTAAAAGCCTCAACAGAGAGAATTCAAGAATGTACCCTAAACTTAAGAAAATAGTCTTAGTACTTAGAAGAATCCTGTACTGTAGATGATAAGAGGCTAAATGGTACATTTTTTAAAATTACAGTCATTATAGATCCTCCATAATTATGCCTACAATAATACCCAAGGTTTTATTCTATTACATTAAAAAATAAAATGATTCTATGTTCTTTTTCCGAATCAGTCTGATTAAGGTTTGCCTATCTCTGTGGATAAGATTTTCTAGAAGATTAATTTAAATAAAACAATACTTAGAAACAAAAAACTATGCATTCAGATTTTCTTTCTTAGTTCAAATGTTTAGTTATGCAAAGTCCAGTGTCTCTGCAAAATGCTATTTAATACTTCCGTGGCCTGTGCAGATAATGATTCATGTGCCACCCAATTCAAAACCTACTTAATCCATTTTTAATAAATAATTTCATTCATATTAAAATCATGGCAGAGTAGAAGGCCTTTATTTCAAGCTGGATCTGACTCACATGGATATTTCATTCACTGCAAATAACTTCCAAGCCCTGATTACAGAGCTTGTGATTGGAGACATACACTAATAAAAAAAAGCACTAAATGTTAGTCCACTCTGGAAATCTTTCAAAATTGGACTGCTTCTTAGTCCTGGGGTTTCAGCTCAGTAACACAACTGAATAATGAACAATTTAGTTCAAGTCTCACTGTGAAAAGTTTCAGAAAATTACCACCTTCAGCTTTATTATTACCAAGTTTTACCAATCTTATTTTCATATACATTTGCAGACGGATGTCGTCTATTTTAGAAGAATTCCTGTTTCAGTTTGCACTATTAATCTACATTATTGTTTCAGATTTCTTCTCGCTGTGTCTCTTTAGAAGCCATCAATTTTATACCCGGTTCTGAATTAAATCAATAAATAAAAATAATAACAAATATGACACCTGGGGATTTCTTTGCACTAAACTGCAGCAATCAACTCCCCAGTCTATAAATTACAGCCTTTGAAATTGCCACACGTTATACATTTAAATCTGCAAAGAATAAATTGATCATTCAAAAAATAATTAAATAAACAGAAAACAGCTTCTACCCTTATTTATTTTTACTTAAAAAAATAATTCTGAAAGCAAGCTTTGTGAGGGAAACAAATTAGCTTGAACACTCTGTGCTAAATAAGTAAGTGTATTAAGTTTTTCTGTACATTGAAGATAACAGCATAGCAAACTAGGATGTGCACCCCATCTGAGGGGTGTCAGTATCTCTGTGTTTAGCCTTTGCCTTGCCAACTTTATGGTGACTCTTACTAAAAACGGAGTCTCTGAGTCAATCTCCTTAAATTACTGACATTGCTAACATATGACTTTATTCTTTCCTTCCAATAAACCTTTTTTTAAGAGAAGTTTACTTGTTTATGATGAGAATCCAATACATTTGAAGAATCAGAAATTATTCTTGCTGTGACAGCCACAACTCGGGATACAAAAAAAATGTGTTACAGTGGAACCTCGGTTTGCGAGCATAATTCGTTCCAGAAACGTACTTGTAATCCGAAGCGCTCACATATCAAAGCGAATTTCCCCTTAAGAAATAATGGAAACTCAGATAATTAGTTTTACAACCTACAAATATTTATATAAAAATGATTAATACAAAATATAAAGTAAAAATACGTAAAACAAATTAACCTGTACTTTACCTATGAAAAGAATCGTGGCAAGTGTGAGGGAGATGAGCGAGAGAGGAGAGGATGAGGAGGGTTATTATGTACGACACCTTTCACTCTAACTAACAGAATCACTGCTATCTGTTGGCTCACTGGAATCATTTTCTTTTTTCGCGAACTTAACAAGGAACCTCTCCAATGACAGGTGATTTTGCCTGCAGAGTCACTACACTTTGACATAAAATTAAAAAAAATGTTTTACGCCCTGTAAGGTTTCTAAACTTTTTTGGGATGCACCCCCCCTCCCCCAACGGGACGACACGTGGAAGAGCATCCTGAAGCAACCACAGGCTCCCAGCTATGTAGCGTAAAAGTGAATTAGAAAAGATCGCGGTCAAGCTATAAGCGCCTGCCATCGAAGGGTGATGCAAGAAACATTATAAATGCAAGAGCACAGTATTACTTAGCCACTAACCTGGCCACGACCCTGCCTGACTGCTGTGTCTGTGTATAGGAGAGTGGCAGACCCTGCTGTTCCTGTTTCACACTGAATAAAACTGGTTTTGCTAAAGTATTGAGACTCAGCCTCGTGTTTTGGGGTGTAAGACAGGGACTTGCAGATTACAGCACACACGAGGTCACCATGCTAAAGTAAACAGTATACGCGCATATGGATATTGGCTATATGAGTGAGGCACGCCGACTGAGACTAAGCATGGGAGATGATTACCCACAATCCCCACATGATGCTTGGTGGACAAAGCGTATATGTACTACTCGTATTACGAGACCTTGTTCGTTTATCAAGTTAAAAGTTTATGAAGAATTTTAGCTCGTCTTGCAAAACACTTACAAACTAAGTTACTTGCAATCCAAAGTTTTACTGTTTATGGAAACTTTAGTTGCTTATTACCATTTACATTTTTTAAATAGTTTATGGAGCTTTTTCAACTATATCTACTGCTTTGAATAATTAGGAGCTCTAATCTGGCCGAGGACTTGGCAATGGACTGGCACTCCATCCAAAGTTAGTTAGCAGAGGCCCAGACTCATTGTGACTCTAAAAATCTATTTAATTAGCCAATAAAAGGTGTCATTTCACCCTGCTTTCTCTAAAACCGAACAAAGGGAGTTTATAGCTGAATAGATGAATGCTTACATTTTTTAATAAGTACTAATTTGTCAGGTTTCAATATGGTAAACTAATTAAACACTTCTTACCATTGATTATTTGAGCAAATATATATGTATCCTATGTATTCCTAGAATACCACGTGTGCTGACTGACTTCCAAAGTGTGCATCAACCATACATACAGTGTGCAACTTAGTCTTCAATTTACCCAACAACACTTGTAGTAATGTCATTTAAAAAATTAAAATGCAGACTTCCATTGTTAACTGTTTTGGCAGAATCACATTTTCTATTACTATGCAAAAAAATGTTACAAATGTGGATTGTCACAGTCACAAAATCACAATTACTTTTGTTTTAACCACAATCACAGTTCATTGCAAGTTCCTGTGATCCACGAGATGAGAGCATGTGGAAGCCACAGAGGACAAGAAAAAGAACTCCAGATATCTCAGAGCACAATCTTCTCTCTTTACTGGAAGGACTAGGAGCTTCCATGGAAGCACAGCTCTTACGTAAAGGGAACCTGAAGGAGAGTAGATCTGACATAAGTGAGTAAGGTCAGACATTGGTTCTCACCTAACATAACAGGGAGTATCCAAGATGTTTTCAGTTCACTTGTGGCAGCTGCAAGAAGAGAAACACCACCACACCAGTTGAAGGTATTATGGCCAAAAAGGACCTGGCCCTAAAGACTAGGGGAACTGAAAAATGTGAAGCCTGACATTTTGATTGAAAAACTGCTGATTTTTACAAGAAAGGTATCATCTCTGATAAATAGTATGAGCTGACTACTAAAACTAGTGTATTATTCCTTGACTACTTACTTTAAGTATTACAAAGCCTACTACTACTTTGACATTTTGAAATCTTGCAGTGCTAAAAGAGTTTGAGTGTCCCCACTATAAAATAAAGTCACACTAACTTTTTGATTTATGGTACAGGAAAAGTAGATGAGACAAAACACCACCAGCAGAATATTACATATCTTGAGAAATATAATCATGAATGCTAGAGTCTGCGCATTTAAATTCATTCTCTGTGTTGTTTTAAAATTATTCATTGAACATAGCTGGCGGTATGAATTTGACAATTGCTTCCATGCATTTAGAACAGTTCAGGAATATGGCTTCCAAATTGCTAATTAAACAAAAATAATTTAAGAAAGACCAGAAACACTCCTTCTTAGCCACATTTAATATATGTTAACGTGTGAGCACTATATGTTATTGTTATCATTAATAAAATTGGCTGTTTGAGACCTGTCCAATTGCTGTGACCATGCCTTATTATTCATCTTTACTTATATTATTGTTTTATAATTATTAAATATCTATATTTCTAATATTCATAATCGGAGATTATGATTTACATTATTTTACTGAAAGATTATATGAAAGTACTACTAGACATTTTGAAATCTTGCAGTACTATTTTCATTTTCATGAAACAATAAAGTATTTGCACATATGCATGATTAATAAATAATAAGGTGAAGTGCTGTTTCTTCATTAATTACTTGCATACTGTGCAGTAATAGAAGGACTGAAGTAACATAACCAAATGACTGTCTAGTGATAATTCACTACTTGACAGATAGACCAATAAGAGTTTAATATTTCATTTAAATCAAGCAAGTTGAGAATGTGCTCCTTTATTTACTGTACAGTACTTGTACACAAAGATTAATGAGCAGGTTCTAGATTTGTGTTTTAGCTAATCATTAATCTTTCTAATGGGTAGAAGAACTAATTAAAATACAGCTTCTTTTCACTTTAGCTGGGCTACTGGTAGAAGCTGAACTCCACACAGGTACCTGCACTTATCCATTATAAAGGAATGCAGCTAATGTCAGAGAGTGGAAACAAAGTTTTATTAGGAGGTCTTATGTCAGAAGTACCAACTAAAGTGCTACAATGATTTGTTTACTACAAAAATAACAGCTATAATAATAATAATAATAATAATAATTGCAACATCAAGTAAGAAGTGAAAACAGCAAATTTTGCAATCTAATAATAAAGTAATACAGCCTGTTAACTGATTTTTGTTACTTTCCTTGAACTATAGTGTTATTTGAGGGTAAAGCTAAAATACAGATGAAATGAGAAGCCAAGGATATTATATAAAATAAGGATTAAATGGATGATTTAAACTCAAAGTGTGCATATGAATGCATAATAAGCAGCACTTGCTGCTATTGTGGCCAACATGTCAGAACAACCAATTCTATACTTCGGGTTTAGCAATTTCAAATTTGGCGAGGGGTTCGTTTTTACAACATTTGCCTACTCACTTCTCTTTTTGGTGGGTGGCATGTTTGCACAGTGTTA
Source organism: Polypterus senegalus (assembly GCF_016835505.1). NCBI lineage: Eukaryota > Metazoa > Chordata > Cladistia > Polypteriformes > Polypteridae > Polypterus > Polypterus senegalus. Next base: position 76,395,436 of record NC_053167.1, read on the forward strand.
GTGCTACTGCCAAACCACTAGAAATGCGCAGTTCAAGTACCTGGTGTTCCCAAGTGTCAAATTTGCAGGTTCTCCCCTTGCATGTGTGGGTCTCCTCCCTCAGTCCAAAGAAATGCAGGTCAGGTGGATTGGCTATGCTAAATTGGAATTGTGTATATGTGTGTTCATCCCGCGATGGACTGGCACCCTGACCAGGGATTATTTCTGCCTTATTTATGCTTGCTGAGATAGGTTCCAACTTTCCTGCCAACCTGCTCTGGAAAAGGGGGCTTAGGAAATGGTTGGACTTGCATTGTGGGTCTTAATGTTTTGGTCAAAAACACAATTCTGAGATTTTAATGTTGCAACTACATAACAGGCTACATAACATCAAATATGCTTTTCGATGTTCTCTCCCTGTAGGCATCTTGATGTATAAGTGGAGAATGCCTGAGGAAGTGTAACTTGTATATTAGCTTTATTCCTGAATTTATAAATATGACAATACACATAAAAAATTATGAAGATTGATTTGAACTGTATACTAAATTACAAAATTAAAGAACTGTACTTGATAATACTCATTTGACAAAATAGTTTGAATGATCTAAACAATTTAATATCTAAGACAAAAAAAAATCTGTTCCATGTGAAACCATCCCTCATTTTCAGCAATAATTAATCTGAGATGAATAACAGCAATTTCCACTTTAAGGAAAAGTCAATTATTAATATGTGGCGTCTACATCTACAGGTCAAAAACATTCTGCTGCATGATAATGCATAGTTGAATACTCTATTTTTTGCCATGATACAGACCAAAGGAAACTTCTAAAAGTAAATTCAAATAAATGGACCATGTAAGTAAAGTAGGGACTATTCCAGTTGAGCAAAGTAAAATGGTAAACTAACTTAAGGCCAAAAAAGGCTTTTAATTCTGAAAGGTATTAATGGCTAAAATGAAAAAAGAAAAAAAATCACCAATTCAATGTGAACATCAGATGGGCTCTCAATATTAAAAGGAAAAGGAATGCATTGTGTGACTTTAGAATAGAAAGATTAAAAGCCTTGGCTCAAATAAATCTTGTTATTATCTCACTACAATATGTGCAGGACATGCTGAGCGCCCAAATATCATAATTAAACAAGAGAGCAGCTTGCTTAATTGACCTATACATCTTCCCAGTCTGATGCCCATCAGAGCAGAACGCAACCATCTTTAAATATTGATCATCACTTAATAAGCTGTTTTATATCAGCTTTTCACTTCTGAAAATGAGGTTCTCCTTTCAGAAGGCCAGTTGATCACTGCCTATTAAATTATAGACATTTCTAAAAGCTCACAATAGGTGGACTTTCTTCCAGAACGGCTCTCTTTTAAAGTTTAACACAATATGGAGACTCTTAAAGTCAATAGCCAGGATTTTACACAGAATAAAAAAGTAGTTCTGTGAACCTGGGGTTTATGATCTCGGACTTCTGTGCTTACCAGGGGTTCCCTGGATTTGGGGATCTTTATCATTAAAAACATTCTATTATCCACTGTACCTCCAGTGATTTAATTGTGTGTTAACACTAAATACTCTGATCCATATCATGCTTAATAATGAACTGCATGTGTTATAGTGTGGACTTCAGATCTAAGAATACAGTATCTGGAAAGACTACCAAAACAGCCAAATCAGAAAACAGGCTCTGCTAGTTCACTGCACTTGTTTTTATCTAGGTACAATACTGTATACATCCTATGGCTAGGGAGGATAAGAAAAAAGGCTGACTAGATGCATCTTGTTTGTATACATGAGATATGTACCATTTATTCACACGTAGTACATGCCATTCAGGACCGTTAGCTCACTTTTTATGATCCAATTATGAAAATTAACAATTCCAAATATTACACAAAAATACAGTAATAATAATAATACATTTCCTGATTAAAAAAAGCTTAGAATGTCACCTTTTATATGTGAATTGAGCTATCATTCCACTGGTAGGGAATACCAACACTGACTCACACTGGGCTCATTTACAGCTGCCTGTCGGCATCACGCAGTCATCTTTGGGATGCCGACAGAAAACTTGACAAAATGCACATGGTTTTGGGGGAGAATGTGGAAAATTTATGCTGTAGATGACCACACTACTACTACATACCATAATAATATCCTTCAGTTTAAAATGTATTTTTCCCCCCCAAGTGTAACTGGAGCAGAAATGTTGATCCTCCAGCATATTGAATCTTTCTTTATTTAGCCAGGGAGTAATAAGGGAATGTGTCCACTTCTGTAGCCAAAGAGAACATTTCATAGAGGAGAAGTGCATTTGAAAACATAAAGAATATACTGTAATACACTTCATTTTCACTCCGATAACACCTATCCTTCTAGGAAACCAATATGTTATATATATGTAAATAATCCATCCATGTATTATCTAGGGTCCTCCCTGCGTGGAGTTTGCATGTTCTCCCCGTGTCTGTGTGGGTTTCCTCTGGGCGCTCCGGTTTCCTCCCACAATCCAAAGACATGCAGGTTAGGTGGATTGGCGATTCTAAATTGGCCCTAGTGTGTGCTTGGTGTGTGGGAGTGTTTGTGTGTGTCCTGCAGTGGGTTGGCACCCTGCTCAGGATTGGTTCCTGCCTTGTGCCCTGTGTTGGCTGGGATTGGCTCCAGCAGACCCCCGTGACCCTGTATTCGGATTCAGCAGGTTAGAAAATGGATGGATGGATGGATGTATTATCTAACCCGCTATATCCTAACTAGAGGGTCACGGGGGGGTCCACTGGAGCCAATCCCAGCCAACACAGGGCGCAAGGCAGAAAACAAACCCCGGGCAGGGCGCCAGCCCACCGCAGGGCAGACACACACACTAGAGACAATTTAGAATCACTAATAGCACCTAAACAGCATGTCTTTGGACTGTGGCAGGAAATCGGATTGAACATGCAAACTCCACGCAGGGAGGACCCGGGAAGCAACCCTGGGTCTCCTTACTGTGAGGCAGCAGCGCTACCCACTGTGCCGCCCATGTAAATAATTACTGTATATATTATTTATAAAAATATTAAAAAAGCGGTAAAGTCCTTTTGGAATTCCAAGGACGATGCCAAAAGACACGGCACTTTCTGCATTTTTAGTTCCGCCATTCACCTTGTGTTACATTTTGTCATTAATTATAAACACGCAGAGAAGAAATGGCTTTAAATAGTTCAAGTGTAACATTATTGACTTCAAACACTTACAAAGTAAAAAGAAGCCCATTCATGTGACATATGCACAGACATCTCTTCACACATAACATTATTTGGCTTCCTGTGTAATTAAGTGGATGATATTCAGATCTTTTACAGGCTAACCATCAAGTACAAGTCCTTGCAATGTCATGGCTTTTTAGGAAGCAACACATTAGACTCCTGAAACATGCACATGCTCTGTCAAGGTGCTGCTTAAGTGCAATGTGTATGCAACTCCCTAGGGGTCACAGAGACTTCAAGCAGAGGTAGTGCTCTGCTTTCACTGGCTGTCAAGGCACATAAATCTTGAGCTGTTGCTGATTGCCTTGAGCCTCCTTTTTGGTTCCCTAGTCCTAAAGCTGTGCCTGACAATCAGAAGAGACTTATCAGGATCTCACTTGTGAATTAGTGTGTACGGCTGTGTGGAAGGAAGCGGTCTACAAATGCATACACCAAACTGTCTGAACAATAGGAACAAATGTAAAATGACACCAAAGCAGCTTTTCTTACTTACTGTATATGAGAGTCAAATAAACTGAGAAAACGAGAATGGGTTTAAATGCCACTGAAACACAGTGTGCAGTCTGCATGTCTCCTTCATACATGTTTGAGCTTTTCCTGCAGATACCTCACACCAAACGCACATACAGTATACTAGGTTAATCCAAGATGCTAAATTGGCAAAGAATGTGTGTGACTGTGCCCTGTAATGAATTGGTTCCTAGATTGGAGCTGTATCCTGCCTCTTACCTGATGCTGTCAGGCAACGCGGTCTCAATCCTCCCCGCAGCACAATGTGTGCTGTCATCTAATGACTTGAAGGTTAAAAACCAGCCACCTGCTAGCAATGTCTAACCTTATCTTTAAATAGGAAAAATGTTCTCTGCATTTCCAAGCTAAGGACAACGTTCTTTCCTTCTACCGGAGTGAAGATCTTTCTGATATTTTGCCAAGCAATACTTTTGTTCTGGTGTAATGGGGCATTTCTGTGCACATTATTTATCTAAAGCTGTGGTTGGACAAGCAGGCACATGAAGTTTATAAAACCATGATATCATTAGTAATCCAATTTAGACCATTTCCACTTCTACTATATTTACAAATGATGGTTGTTATACACATATACGCACACACACACACACAGTGCCAGTGCTTTAATTGGTGTTTTACTCCTAAGCACTTTGCAGCTCAGTTTCTCCAGCAATGCAGCAATCATCAATGGTGTGCAGCTAAGATATGCTAGTAGTTTACATTAATACAGCAAGTCCATATAATGCACCATCTATCTACTGGTTTCAAGCTGAACACAGCCCTGAGAACTGACCCTAAAAATGGTGCTTGTTCCACTGCATCAGTCTTAATATTCTGTAACTGAATGCAATCACCTTTCCGCCATGTGCTGCATGATTATAACACTAGGCAGAAAGGTAATATTGCTAAAAAGGTTCAATTTTGTATCTTTCCAATGTCAAAAGTTATGTACAAAAAATAGATTGCATAATTTGGCCAAAAAGCTAAAGTTATGCAATCATTTTTTCTTTTGAACTCTTTATCAAGACTCCCAAATGGAGTAGCTCATATTCAGCCAATTAGTGTCATGCCACCTAGGTAGTGATGAAAGCATTTTTATATCTGTATGAGGCTTTACGCAGATGCTCCAGCTGGCACACTGCCTATTAGAGCTTCTTTTATGCCACCATATTCATGCCTGAATGAGCCAGTCTTGCTTGTGTTCTGCTTCAGTGATAGATACCAATTTAACACTTACGCAACTCCACCACTGTCCTAGCTGGATCCATGCAAACTTTGACTTTGCAAAGAGATGCTGTACAAAAATTATAAACTTGCTCTTGTTTCAATATTGTGCAGAGGATGCCAGATATTAATAAAAAAAAAACAACCAAAGCCCCCTCATAGGCATACCCAAGACTTACTGATCTGTCTTTGTTTACTGGACTATGGTATTGTTCATTCCATGTTCATAAATCATTACTTATGGTTTGTCTTTTGTGTTTAACAGGTAGAACAATCAAAGCGTTATCCACAAATGGATGGCAGTGCACATAAAAGTGTAGTAACCAGCAAGCTGCCATTTCATTGACCATAAAATCACTAGATAATAAGGCAATGTTTACAAATTCAGTTTCATAGCCTCTAAAATCATCAAGACATGTCTCACAGACATCAAAGGTCAAACTGTAACCAGACCTGGCACACAAACTGAAGAACTAGAATGGAGATGTGTGAAATGAAACCTGATTCGCTTTGGGAGGGTTAGCCTTGGCGTGCTGTTTAGAACAAACAGTCCAAAAAAAAGTTTAGTTCTCCTGACACCACAGATGCTGACCTTCTTCAGTCATTTACATTGCTATACTATCAGTTGAGTCAGAATTAGACCTGGCACCACAGACTTTTCAAACACCAGAGAAGCTTATTCGCATATCATCACAAGAGACTACACAACATTCTAAAAAACACAAATACAATATGTGCCAAGTAATTTTTGTTTCTATTTGTGATTACATCCTGCAGTGCATTTCTGATCTAGCTAATCTGTTGGACCCATTTTTTGGATTTGTTTCATCTTGGTTTCAAATAGCTATAGAAAATATGATTATAAGTGTGTTGCTTTATTAGATGAGCTAATTTAGTATCCAGCAGGATATGTATGAATGTTGGTTTTGCCCATTGTATTTTTTAAATTTTTGCTCACTTTGACTAAACAGGAGAGTGCCAGAGATGATGTGGACACTATTGCATGTTCTCATTAGGAAACCTTGGCTTAACAGACACCGTGCCAAATTGTATGTTGTAGCCAATAATATATTTGCAATTTCAGCCTTAAAATATAATTTTTCTGATCAGCAATTCCTTGCCAAAACTTTAATGAGGACTGGCCTACAACAAAATACTTTTCTCCAGTCTGATATTAAACAGGGGACTTTTGAAGGAGACAATGTGGCCAAATGCTCCTGTTCATTGATGAGATTATACACTGAAAACTGTGGATTAAGACAAAAATCAGAAAAATTGTCCCTGTAGCCTTAATTTACTAATCTGTAAAATGATTATCTTTGAAGTGTAAGGACTTAAGAACATCAGATATCCCTGCCGAGTACTCAAAAAATAAGAAGACAGGAATCAACATTGAATGGAATGCCTTTACTTGAAATAAATGAAATCAAATACATGAATTAACTGTAATGATGGAAAGACTAGTAGTTTTCTTAATACTGCTATGTATATACTGTATATGTTTAACATATGCATACACTGTTAAAGAACAGATTACTACAACTGTAAACCCCCTTCATCTAAGGGTAAACACAAAGAGTATGTTAACATGTGCTTTAATAACAATTAATAATTTCAGATTCATGCCAGTGGTTCATGATGTTTACTTGTTTTTTGGCTTATTGTTATGACATTGGATTGTTTTGCCAAAGGAGAAGTCCATAAGTAAACTCTTGCACCTAATGGGGGATTTTAAGGAGCCAGGTTTCTGCCTTAACCGAGTTACTCAACTTATCAAGGTTTTGTGTGTACATTTAAATGCACCCAATGATACACTGGTCTTAGAAACACAGTCTGGTCTGACTTTGACAATAAAATAAAAAAGAAATTAGATATGGCTAATATTAGACAGACAGACAGACAGATAGACAGATAGATAGATACTTTATTAATCCCAAGGGGAAATTCACATAATCCAGCAGCAGTATATGGATATAAAAACAATATTAAATTAGAGAGTGATAACAATGCGTGTAAAAACAGACAATAACTTTGAATAATGTTAGCGTTTACACCCCCGGTGGAACTGAAGAGTCGCATAGTGTGGGGGAGGAACGATCTCCTCAGTCTGTCAGTGGAGCAGGACAGTGACAGCAGTCTGTCGCTGAAGCTGCTCCTCTGTCTGGAGATGATCCTGTTTAGTGGATGCAGTGGATTCTCCATGATTGACAGGAGCCTGTTCAGCGCCCATCGCTCTGCCACAGACGTCAAACTGTCCAGCTTCATGCCTACAATAGAGCCTGCCTTCCTCACCAGTTTGTCCAGGTGTGAGGCGTCCTTCATCTTTATGCTGACTTCCCAGCACACCACCGCGTAGAAGAGGGCGCTCGCCACAACAGTCTGGTAGAACATCTGCAGCATCTTATTGCAGATGTTGAAGGACGCCAACCTTCTAAGGAAGTATAGTCAGCTCTGACCTTTCTTACACAGAGCATCAGTATTGGCAGTCCAATCCAATTTATCATCCAGCTGCACTCCCAGGTATTTATAGGTCTGTACCCTCTGCACACAGTCACCTCTGATGATCACGGGGTCCAGGAGGGGCCTGGGCCTCCTAAATTCCACTATCAGTTCCTTGGTTTTGCTGGTGTTTAGGTGTAAGTGGTTTGAGTCGCACCATTTAACAAAGCCCTTGATTAGCTTCCTATACTCCTCCTCCTGCCCACTCCTGATGCAGCCCACAATAGCAGTGTCATCAGCAAACATTTGCACGTGGCAGGACTCCAAATCGTATTGGAAGTCTGATATATATATATATAGGCTGAACAGGACTGGAGAAAGTACAGTCCCTTGCGGTGTTCCTGTGTTGCTGACCACAATGGCAGATCTGCAGTTCCCGAGACTCACATACTGAGGTCTGTCTGTAAGATAGTCCACAATCCATGCCACCAACTGTGAATCTACTCCCATCTCTGTCAGCTTGTCTCTAAGCAGCAGAGGTTGGATGGTGTTGAAGGCGCTAGAGAAGTCCAGAAACATAATTCTAACAGCACCATGTGGGAGAGGGATCGGTGTAGCATATAGATGATGGCATCCTCCGCTCCCACCTTCTCCTGGTATGCAAACTGCAGAGGATCGAGGGCGTGGCGGACCTATATATGCAGTATTGGGCGAAATGGAGTCATTGTGGAAAACCAAATTCAAATGTAATACTGTTCACACAATTAAGTAATTACACAGTAGTTAAAGTTGTTGATTCAGCTCCTGCCGCTGACTCACTAACAACTGTAACAATTACTAAAATTTTAAAAATATCTATATCAAATATATTAGATCATCAAAGGAGATCTTGCGCAAGCATTTGTGTTGCTCCAGATACTATAATGTGTTAAAGATGAACTTTTGCTTTGATTCCTTGCGTTAAAAAAATCTGTTGCTTTCCAAAATGAATTATCTTTTTTTTCTAAATACATATTTAAAAATTAGCATACTTTAATTAGCAAAACAACTTGCTACTTCAATATGCATAAACAAATTTCCAGGTGATTAAATCTTTGATGAGGAGATTGAGCTACAGTGGGATAATTAAATGTGACATTTAAACCGGAGCCCATTGGGAGCTAATCACAGTCTCCAAGCCATGCTAGAGCTCACTGGGGCTTCTCTGTCTTAATTATGACAGTGCCACAGTGACCAAATGACTGTTCTTGTCAACAGTAAAAATGCTGGAAAAGAATTTACACCATTTCTTTTTGCTTCACATGAGTATTTCCCTTAATTTAGTTACCTGATAATGATGATTAGAGAAGGCTCTCACCTGTCCAATCAGTTTTACTTACACATTCTGTTTTGGTTGATTGCAAAATTTAATTATTCACTCACGTCATCTCGATTTCTCACTTTGGCTGCAAAGCAGAAAATAAATATTCTACAGTTTTTATGCGCTGAAAATTGTAAAGAATAAAGGTTCTGTAACTTTAACTTAAAAAATCCTAGCTCAAAGTGCTGTGCAAAGTTGTATCAAACTAAAATGTGTAACCCTAAAGGAAAAACAAAAAACATCTTTTTAAGAGAATCTGCTGGATACATTAAGATAAAGAAAAATTATTTTAGTTTGAATTTTGGTCAGGATAACTGACAACAAAAAATGACTTACAGGCTATAGAATCAGCAGGTTACAAAGTTAGACTGTAAAATATTTAACTTTCCTACTTGTACCAAGAAATTTCTACCCTGTCCTCTCCATCTCGAGAGAGAACAGTGCCGCCTCATGGATGGATTACTGCCACTTTTCTGGAAACAAGCCTTTTTGTACTTGCTGACTATCTATATACATCTTGTACAAAGTATTCGTTTCATCCCTTAGTTGGCTGCACTACACAGGTTTCCACTCCATTTTAGGATTGCATTACCTATTATTTACATACATTTGCAATCACAATATAGTTTTTCTTTCAGTTACACCTATTAGGGATCACCCCGTCCATCTATCCCCATCTTTTACATAATTTTCAGCCACATCAACTTCCTTCCTCTCTCACCACATCCCTAAAACTCCTCTGTGGCTTTCCTATTGTCCGCTTGCCTCATTATACAACACCTGTGAAATAATTAAGAGGCTCAAGTGAGTCTCTTTATACGATTGGTCATTGAACATTGTGCTTCCTTTGACCTCAACTTTGAAATCAAAGTTAACATCAGCCTCTTACACATTACATCAATGAATGACTGTATCATTGGCTGACTCATTTTGGCTTAATTTACAGAAAATGGGAATATTTACCCAACTAATATGTTCCAAACTGCTTCTCTTTTTCTAGTGTCTAGTGTCTTAACTTGACTTAAGCCTGAAGTTTCCCTTTTTGATTCCCACTCTTGAATCACTAGGTGACCTTTAGCAAGTAGCTTAACCAGTTTCCACTTCAACTCTACAAACATTGAACAAAGTCACCTCATCTAAAGACATTTGCCAGACAGGTAATACTGAGAACATTTCTCAGAACATATGTTTTTTTTTGGTGATATCATCTACTGTTAAATTCTGCTCCGTACTTGTAATATTTTTATTTTTTATACTGTATTGAGGATTTGTTCTGTTCTGTGTATTGTATTGTATTGTATTGTATTGACCCTCTTCTTTTTGACACGCACTGCATGCCCAACCTACCTGGAAAGGGGTCTCTTTTTGAACTGCATTTCCCAAGGGTTCTTCCATTTTTTCCCTACTGGGGTTTTTTTGGGATTTTTTCCTTGTCTTCTTAGAGAGTCAAGGCTGGGTGGCTGTCAAGAGGCAGGGCCTGTTAAAGCCCATTGCGGCACTTCTTGTGTGATTTTGGGCTATACAAAAATAAATTGTATTGTATTGTATTTTGCTCCACTTCTTGCTGTAGCTACTCAATGGAACATTTTATTTCATTTAAAAATAAAGTACTATTTTTGATATATGCAATATAATGATGTTTACTAGACAATCCCATGCACTTAGCCACTGTAGAAAAAATAGCTATTATTTAATAAAATGTGAACTTTTCTTAGATCCAGAGTCAAGCTCACTACGCAACAGCCACTCTCTAAAGCTATGCAACAAGTGTTGGCTGATTAAGGATTTTCTGATAACGGTAACCATATAACCACAATGTTGCTTTGGATGACATGTAAAAGTCTCTATTTTTAAACAGAAATAAAATGCTAATTTCCTGGGTACCACACCTGATCTGTGAAGCGCACTACAACACCGTGAAGTCCTCACTTATGTAACAAACATAACAGATCTGCAAAGTGCTCAGTGATTCTCTAGAACAACCAGCTACACTGCAGGTGGAAGTGTTAAATTGCTGTTCTTTGAAAACCTTTTCCCCCATTAGGGCACATCAAATGGTTCTCTTGTTACAGAGAAAAGCGAGGGATCAGAAGACAATGCTTTGGCTATGGGAGGTAATTGACTGCCATTGAGAAGCGTCTTGGAGACATGTCGTCTCCTCAGAGAGCAATGGAAATGTTAGGCACAGAAAACAAAAAGGTTACAATTGTATCATATTTCTGTTGTGTTAAAAAATTAAACAACTGGAGTTAGAGCACTGGTGGCGCAGTCCGCACATTTTACACTGTAGGTCAGCATTTTTCCATCTGCTTTCCAGATAATACTTCTTGGGGTAAGTCAGAAAAAAAAAAAAAATAATAATAAAAACTGTTCACATTTTGTACAGTATATACACAGGAGCTTGAGGAATTGGATCTATTTATACCTCTAATTGAACTGTGGTAGGAGAAAAGCTTACATTATGTTTGCCTCACACTACCTTTTGAAAAACAACTATTGTTTCCTGCTGCTAACTATCAATTTAACTGCTCTACACTGAAAAAAAAAAACAAAACAAGAAATAAAAAGAACGCTCTTGGTTATTTCCGATCACAAGCTACTGTCTGCATTCAACTTTTCCATGAATTAGAGGAGTTTTTGTGAGGTCACTAAGACTCCCTGGAGAGCAAAGACACAATGTAAAGGATCTCACAGATGGGTTATAAATCTTCATTGCGCCTCTCACAAGCACATAGCAGTTGTAACACGATCAGGCGCTGGCGAGAAACAAAGAAGAAAAAGTTGGCTACAAGTCAGCCTACCTACCACACAATAGTACTGTATTTTGAAGAAAAGCAAAAGTAGTGAGCTGGTCCATCTGTTACAAGGAACAGAGGAGTCAACACTTGACTATGACCATACCTGCCATAACCAGTAACTGCACCATGAAATGAGATACTACATCGGAGAGTATTAATAAACTGGTGACACAACTAATCATAACATGTTTAAGCACAAATCTATAAAATTAAAATTAAATATGGTTTGTGAAGCCACAGTTTACTTAGAATTGCACACAGCGGATTTATTTATGCCTCTCTAAATATACCCTGAAATGGCACTTTATTGTTAGGTACCTTTGTCATTTTTTATGCAACTGAGTTCTCAATTATTGCCAGCACCCTTTGTGCGGATGTATTTGTTTAAAGAAGGCAGACTGGTAGAAACATATTGTGTCTGTGTGCAATTGGTATGGCTAAAGAAGTAAGTGGTTTTGACGGTGGTAAGACCGTGGCCACTGGACATACTGACATGAGAGTAACATATATCATGAAGAAGCTGCGCTTAGTCAACATGCAGCACAGTATTACAGTGATAGTGAAGAAGGCTCTTTTCATAAACTGAGTAGTGTAGAAGACCATTAGGGTGTGAAATATTCAATGGTTATCATAGGTCTCATGCTTCAGTGTTAGCTGAACATTATAACCATGTTTTGGTACTGTGGGAAATTAAATAAATCAGTTACTAAGATGTCATTTAGGATATGCAAGATCTTATTGCAGATAAAGCACATTGCAATCAGCAAACCGAAACCAGATAATCTTGTAATTCTGACTAGCATCACACAGAACAGACACTTTTCGTGAGGAAAACAAACTTAAGATGTGGTGTGGCCATTTCTTCATGGATTAAGGAATTTACATTCACTGAACCAATTCACCACAATGCCACAAACCAGTACTACAACTCTCGTTAGCTAAGACAATGAAAGGCAGGAGCATGCCATTTCAGAGGTAAAGCTGTGTTAGCCTGCAATGTAAACACTGCTGACATAGTTCATGGAAATTATTATTATTTACCATCATTATTAGGAATGATTCAATCCATACTAATATTCTAATAAATTAATCATTCTGACCCTAGAATGATCCTGTTGTCTAAACCGGGGGACAATGAAACAAACAAACTTCAATTAGCATGTTAGATTTGCGGACATAACAAGGTGGACTAGCTCTATTTGAATATCAATGCATTTAAAAATAAACCTGCAATATACTGAGCAGATCTGACCACATTTTACTCCCACCTAACAAGCCTGTGACTGAGAGCAGAACCACGCGTATTCAAGACAGATGTTATCATGCGTGTTGCTGGGGGAGTAGGGGGTGTTTTTTGTTTGTTATAATATTTTATATAAACTAGAGCATGTGTAAAGTTTAAGTTTCTCTTGGAAACAAATAAAACAATCAGTCAATAAGTCAATCAATCAATTCATCCATCCATCCATTAAAATCAAAATCCTAATACAAAACATCCAAGAATACACTGGTAATTAAATTGATCACTGGAGTGATTAACCACTGAAATGGAACAAATACTCGTGCCACAGAAGCATGATTGGCACTTAAGCAGTTAAATAAACTGATTCACATATGCATATTGTAAAGGAAATGGGATCAAGTTTGTTAAGGGCATGTTGGTCACTATAATAGCAAGCAGGAATTTCAAGAGATAAAAATTAGTTAATGTAATATTTCAGATCTTTCAAAGAACACTAACATAATTGTCCCCACTCCTGAAACACTCTACTGGCCATTCTAAGAAGAGAATACAAAAAACAAAACCTCAAGGCAAGTGTAGTACAAAGTCAGAAATGCCGATCCTTAACATAAGCAGCACTGATGGCGTGTTACACCGACTGCTCTCAGGGTTAGAGTAAATAATCTGCTTTAAGGTATTGTTCTCCTCTTTACTTTAAATCCATGTGCTTTGGTTCACAAAATCCTCCACTTTCAGGTCTGTTTTATTTTTCTAATATGTTTAAAGAGTTGTGATGATGTTGCAACTTCAACTATTCAAATTTCACGTTGAGTGATTAATGTATGCCTTTCTATAAATTTACCCATACATTATTCATTTTTCAATGTATGTTTAATTTTTCCCATGAAAATTATGGAAGCTATTGCTTAATTGTTTTTACAGTATACAGCATGTATATATAATTCAACTTAACTATATTTAATGTTGAAAACTACGTAAGAAAATAATCTTTCTACACAATACTGTATAATCTTCTGGGATTAATTTATTACAGGTATGCTCCTCTTGCACAACTAAATTTGGACTACTGCAACATAGTAAAAATAGGTTGAATTAACCTCTAAATATACTGTACACATGACTAAGCCATAGTGGACATTACAGCTTAACACAAGACAACAAGAAAAAGGTGCAGGAATGGATAAGAGGAATGAATATAGTTTGTAGAAAATAAATAAATAATAATAAAAAAAATGTATGGGCACTAGTCAGGGGCCCACAATATTTCTGTTTTGCTATAAAAACAGGGGCCCCAGCACACTACTTTGCCCGGAGGTACTATGATGCTGTTAAGGCAGCCCATATATCTTGTGTGTATTAGTGTCATACCATCTTGCAAACCATAAAGCTGAATAGCTGGGAACAAATGTATAGCACCATGAGGGGAAAAAAAACAAACTTCCAGGTACAATCAACTGATAAGTGCAATGCCAACAGTCTAAAGTGAACAGAAACTCACAAACAGTACTGATGATGAGACAGAGGTTAGCCGGAGATATGCACTGCCTCACTATCACACAACTTAAAATGCTCACCAAAGAATAGAGACAACTTCACTGGTTACCGGTTCCATCAAGGATTAAATCAAGATTCTGCTTCTCACCTTCAAAGCCCTACATAACCTTGCCCCTATCCACCTCACTCAGCTCCTAACTCCATACACTCCTTGTCACTCTCTCAGGTCCTCATGCAGTAATCTCCTTACCTCCCATACACTAGACTCTTCACCCTGGGAGGTAGATCCTTCAGTGTTATGGCCCCTCAACTCTGAAACTCTCTTCCTCAGTCTCTCCAAGATTGGTCCTCTTTCTCCACCTTTAATCTCAACTCAAAACTTTCCTCATTGATGAACTTTTGTGTGATTTTATTTCCTACCGATCTATATGTAAAGTGACCTTGGGTCTGTGAAAGGCACTCTATAGATGCAACTTATTATTATTATTATTCCAATAAAAATGTAAGATTGCAATAATTTTCCTTTTTTTTTTAAATTCCTCCTATCTGTAACAGTATAAAATAAAGAAACATAAAATACCAGGAAATAGAAAGAATCTTAGAAATTGAAAGCTACTTTACGAGATGACACAATAACAGAAATACAAAAACTTTTCATTCTGTCCCCAAGGAGTTGTGGTTTTTATTCAGCGTGGTTACAGAAACAACCATTCAATCAAACAGGGATGCCAATCAGAAAGTAAACAAAGTGCGACAATAACCTCATCAGCAGATTTTTATCTACACGCTTGTCTCATTATGCAATTTTTGAGCATCGTGCCTTCTCCTGTTACACCGTTTACTTTCAACTTATGAAACAGAAGAGGTGTTCACTGTAGGAAACATTTGTTTCTTTTTCATTAACAGCATATTTCTTCATTAAAAGGTTACAGTTTTCTTTGCTAAATACAGGCTGTGTATTTAGAGAGGCTATAATGAAGTCAAAGCCTTGTATTTCGTTTAATGGCAGATTCAGACATTATGCTATTAATTAGTGAAATTCCAGTTACTTATAATTCAATGAGTTTATGCCATATTTGTTCTATCCTGAAGAAAATCCCTTGAGGATACAACACTGATGGACCAAGCCTGACGTAAGTAAATAATAAAGTCGTCACACTAAATCATTCCTCAATTCAGACTAAATTAGGAGATCACATTTTAATAACAGAACAGAGAGCAAGACTCCTGCTCACTGAAGGGATATCAACTCATTTCAATCATGAGTGGTTTTTACCAAGACTTGAAATCTGTTGTATGCGCCAGCCTAACAAAAATACTTCTGGGAAAGTCACAAAAGTAAAAAGTGTTATTATACTTTAAGTGTTAGGCAATTTTGTATAAAAAAATAAAGATCAAAATTCCTATATGCTGTCACTGGCTCGCTCTATACTGTAATTCCACTGTGTAAATGAATTCAAACGAACTGTCTTTGCTCTTAAACACCCACAACTTGAGTATCAGCCAATACGGGCCTCTGTATCAGTAGGATTTCATCACAGCAGAGCCACTTTGCTCTTGGTACTGCTCTTTAATCTTTCATTCTGAAATACTGTGGTATTTTATTACATTTAAGGCTGTACTTTAAAAGGAACTGAAGATTTTCAGAAATTTAGAAATATGTATACTCTGTGGGCTTTTTGATTGACCCAAATTAACCTTATTTGCTGCCCCAAAGCTTTCTCCTGTGATCAGCCCACTAAAAACAGAAAAGCTTCACAAGTACAATATAATAATAACCTTTCAAACATAACTTTAGCATCAAATACTACCCTGTTCCATATTTTATTATATTCATAATATCATAAGAATATAGGTCAAGGTAGACTTTACTATCCCAGAGGGAAAATTGTTTGCAGCAGGAAAGAACAAAAACAGAAGACATTGTTACAGAGATCCAATAGATAAACAAAGACGAAACTTTTGACAACCAATGTTATTACATAAATACTCAAGATTAGTACAAAGAAGAAGAATTACTTTCAACAGTACACAAAACAATAATACATAATTTAACATTTAGCAACATCCCTACAAGCGCCTTGAGCATGGGAAAGGTGCTATATAAATAAAATGTATTATTATTATTATTATTACTATTATTATTATTATTATTATGTAACAGAATTTAAAATGCTTATAGCTTTAGGAATAAAGGAGTTGTTAAACCTTTCACTCTTTACCTTTGCCTGATGGCAACAACTGGAATTTAGAGAAAAGTGGATAGCTGCTGTTTGACAGAATTAAGTGGGCTTTCTTTCTAACTTGTGTACACATGTCTGGGGTTCTTACCTGGCCAGGATACCTGGAGGGACCGGATAGATACATTAAAAGCTTCCGAGTCAGGAGGACACAACCGCCCTGGAGCAGGAGAGGACCACGGGAGAGGAGGAGAGATTTTCCAACTCGTTGAGACCCGTGGCCACCACCAGGGGGCGCCTTAAGCCTCCTAGAACCCGGGAGAACTTCCGACACACTTTGCAAGATGGCGGAGGAACTTGCCAGGGACGCCCGGAGTGCTTCCGGGGCAAAGGGTAGCACTTCCGCCACACCAGGAAGTGCTGCTGGAAGATCGTCACCAGCCACCTGCAGCACATCCGCGTGGGAATAAAAGGCACTGCCTCCTTTTACTCGGGGAGCTAGAGTCGGGAGTGGGAGCAGGACAAAGATCCCAGGAGGAGATTGGCGACTAAGGACTGAGTTCATTGTGGGAGATTATTGCTGTGTGCTTTGTGTCATGTTTGGGACTGTGTTTATTTATGTTAAATAAACGTGTGAATTTTATAAAGATGTGGTTTCCGACTGGTGGTGTCCGGGCAAATCTCTCACCTGTTTGCAAGACATTTCAGTGATGGATGTCTGCTGTGAACCAATAATTTTACTCCTAATTTTTATAATGTTGTTAAGACGGTTTTATATTTTTATTGCTGAGGTTGTCAAACCAACAGATAAAAACAAATATAACAATGGATTCAATAAAGGTCTTATAAAAAAGGTTCATTATGGTTTTGCCCACTTTAAAAGAGTTGAGTTTTCTGAGAAAGGAATGCTGTGACTGCCCCTTTTTTACAAATTTGCTCTATGTTAAGACCAAAGTTTAGTTTGTTATCAATGACTACCCCCAGATATTTGTTTTGCTCCATCATCTCCATGGTCTTTCTTTAAATCAAAGTTAAGACAGTGGATGGTGGGAAGCAACAATATCTTTTGTCTTTGAAATATTTAGATGTAAATTGAAGTGATGACTCCATTGTACAAACTCATGAACAACAGGTCAATGGCTGTCTTTCTTATCATGTAAAAGACTCATAATAACAGAGTTGTCTGTAAATTTCAGGTGATCTCTATTCTTGTGTAAGCTCCTGCAGTCACTTATATGTAAGTTAAACAAAAGAGAAGAGAGGCAGCACCCTTGCGGAGTGCCAACAGATGTACTTAGGCTATCAGAGAAACAGTCACTGACACTCACTGTTTGTGTTCTATTTTTTAAAATGTTCAGAATCCACCCACTATGTTAGGGTCCAAACTGAATTGATCAATCAGTTTCTCAACTAAAATGTGAGGCTGGATTGTGTCAAAAATGGACAAAAAGTCTATCAAGAGCAATCTTGCATGGTTTTTTGATTCTTCTAAGTGCTCATAAAGTAAATTCAGAAGTGTTGCTGTGGTGTCCTCCACACCCCTCTTTGCTCTGTATGCAGATTAGTGAGGGTCCAGAAAAGCCTTAGTTTTCTTAAGTAGTTGTCTCTTAGATAACTTCTCAAAGGATTTCATGATATGAGAAGTTAATGGCACTGGTCTAAAGTCACTTAATGCTTTGAGGTGTGTAGTTTTTGCCAAAGGGAATAGCAATTGCCTGTTTGCATAGGCTGAACACTTGCTGTAAATCCAAGGACATTTCAAATATGGAGTGGAATTTTGGAGAGAGCTCCATTGCACAGTAGTGAAGCAGATTTTTGATTCTTTAAGGACTTTTCAGACATCATTCTTGTCAAAGAATGACTAACTCCTGGGTCCAGTCCTTAGTCTGTTCTTTTGCTGACTTACTTTAGAAGCTAAATCTAGTGTTTCAAATGTTTAAATAACTCATTCAAGTTTTGACCCCTGCCAGTTCAACATGATTACTGCTTTTTGTATGAATGCCAGCCATCATCTTCATGTCATTACGTAATTTTCAGTCCGCAGTTCATTCTATTGCCTGTTCTTCTACTTCAGCTTTACCCACTATATTTCATGTTTCACCTCCTGCAGAATTGTATATAACAGATTACAATGTCTGTCAGTTCATTAATGTCAGTGCAGGATTATTCAAACACTGACCAGTCAGTGCACTCAAAAGAGCCACGCAGGCACTCAACAGAGTCCTCTTCCCAGACTTTGATGTGTTCCTTTTCCTACTATTCTCTCTTAAAAAAATGATTTATAGATTGTAATAAGCTAGATATATTAATGAATTGATAAACCCATCAGCAGTTTTGTACTCAATTTATAAGCTCCTTTAATTTTTCCATAGTATTGATCAAGCACTCGGTTGTAATGAGTTTGACAAGTGACATATTGGTAAAACTTTCCAACCGATTTGTTCAGTGCACACTGATTAAAGTCTCCCAAGATAAACTTCGGAGATTCGGGAGACAGCGATTCAAGCCTCTGTATCACTCTTAAGATGGTGTTAATGGCCTCATTCGCCAATGCCCTAACGTGAATATACATGATCTTCATGAAAATAAATTCTCTGGGCAGATAAACAGGGGGCAGCAAGACATACAGAAGTTCCGCATCTTTGAAAAACACTTTATCTCTAACCATCAGCATTTTACACCATTCATTATTTATATAAAGGCAGATATCTCCACCATGTATATTATTGGTTATGGTCAAGTCTCTGTCCAAACAAATTGGTGCACCAAATCCATCAATTGTCAAGTGATCACCCGAGTCATTTTCCATTTAGCCAGGTCTCTGTAAATGCCATAACGCACAAGTCCCTGTAATCGGTCTGAAAGCATGCACACGCTTGAAGTTCATCCACTTTATTTTGGAGAGACTGAACACTTCTCATTATAACAGTCGGTAAGGGAGGGTCAGATGCCAAGCAGTATTTTCAGTCTTTCTCAAATACCACCTTTTTTCCCTTATTCATTCTTTCCAGGTTACGAGATTATTATAACAATATACACTGTTAATAATGGTGCTGAGATTCACTGAGAAATTGAGTGGTAGATATGTATATTCTGGTGAGTTCCATTGAAACAGGTACTCTCTGCTGTAGGAAATTCATGTAGGCAGAATAGGAGAGGTAGTGTGAAGTAAATCCAAACCAAAAAGATAAGAATAAGCATTCTGAATTTGTTACTTAGCTACAACATTTTTAAAAAAAGAAGAAAGGGATTAGGTAGACACTATATATATTTTTTAACCTGCATGAGAAACATTTCATTTTTGTAAAGTTTACAATACAATATGTTTTTTCATTCCCCTTTAGGAAAGCTAAAGCTACTTTTATATTTCAACCAGGCTGCCTGCAGTGGGTGAGCACTACATCTGTCCATCTAACCGGGCTCTAATAGCAAAAGTGTTGAAAGTTCAAAACTCATATGGCTCATTAAAACTCCTCATGATTTCACTTAGAAAGAGAGCTGGGCTACCAGCCTTGATAAAAAACATGTCATCTACAGAACTACCCCCTTATTATTTTAAAGCTTAATCATACCTTGAACAATTATTTTCTCCACTGCCATAGATTTTTGTTCTGACAGTTTTTAATGACAACAAGGTTAAAACAGGGAACAGCAGACCTTCCTGTCTCCAGGAGGTCTCCATCTTCTTCTCCTGTGTCAGACTATAGAAGTAAACCTGTTCGTGGTCTGCTAACAGTGTGACATGGTAATTACATCTCCCAAGTAAGACACCAGCAGGTATCATCATTAGACACCCAAATCACTTCAAGTGGCTGTACTTGAGCAGATACTCCCATGCTGTCAAACTCCTTATCCTATAGTGTAGAGTGAGCCACAAATCAGTGCACAGTAACTCTCACTTACACCTGCAGCCCCATTCCTTGAGGCCATAGCTGAGGACAGAAATGTAAACATATTTCTGAAATAATCCCTATAAAATGGCACAATACTTGATTTACTGAGGCTGCTGCACAAGCTCATTTGACTTTTTTTGCTTTTAAAAATGAGTTAATTTGGGCTTAGTTACTTGAATTTCTATCAGTTACTTCAAATGAAAAAAAATCCAGAAATTGTTAACAACCTTTAAATTAACACCATATCAGTATGTATTAACAGTTTGAACTTGCAAATAATGTCTGATATGGGAGGGAGTGCAGTCTAGCTACAGGAGTGTTGTACTTTAACGGATACATTTGCCCATTCAGTCTTCTGTACTATGACAGACACCTTCTAGCCTAACTTTGAAAAACACACACACACATAAACTCACAAAAACACATGCAAACAATTATAATGTAATGGGTGTGCAAGTCACCTTGAGTAAGCACATCTGCCAAATTAATACAAGTAATAATTATAGTAGAAGTGTTTTCAAGAAAGCAATAAGCAAATATATTTAATAGACTGATAGAACATACTGTACTTGCTTTCTGTGGAAAATAATCATAAATCATAATTTGCTTTGTGCTTTTTACAAGGCAATGCATGTTTTTATAAGCTGCTACCAAGCATCTTTTTGCTATATTGCTAACAGTCTGTTTATTGCTTACACTTTCATTACAATTTTATAGCTGCAGTTAGGTTACCTTACATATTTTTTTAGCATGGGTGGCAAGATGGTGCCTCCTCAGGGATCCTGCATCTTTGGTTCGAATTCTATGAGCACTCAATGTTCGCACAGTTAATGATTGCATGTTCTTCCCCACATCTGCGTGGGTCTTCCTCCCAGAGATACAGTTTGCCACTCCAATGTGGCCCATGTAGGGGATGGTGTGTGAGAGTGAGTCCTGTGAGGGCCTGCTACCAAGTTCAGAGTTGAATTTTGGGAAGAACTCAAAGCTCTCTGCAACCCTGGATTGGACTAAGCAGGTTTGACAATAGTGATTTCTTTTTTCAGCATTCTTTTGTGAACACATCTAATATATTTATTGTCATGTAATAGTTCTACTGTATATCACTGCATTGCTTTTCAGTATCATAGTATACTCACAGATGGACTTTTATAGTCTGTGTGGGTTCTTGGATGCTTAAACTCATTGCAAAATGAATGTTCGCGTTGCATGATTAACTTTCATAGTACTTGAGATTTTCTACGTAACATAAGACCAGCTTTGGTAATATATTACATATACAGTATACAGTGTATATGCTTTGTACATAAAATACATAAGCACATGTATCTTAAATGTTAATATCAAGTTTTTGCTCAATTGTCCCTTCAGAATTTAATGTTTAATGGACTGGCCATTCAGCCTATTGGTTTCAGTGTTGGATTTAAGAGCACTACTTAAGCACAGCGGAGTCCTTTTCTTGTACCATTTTATTGCAAGTATTGTTTTTCCCCAGTACATTTTTTACAACAGACAAGGCAATACAGTACTTTCAGCCAAGTCTTTTTTTTTCAAAACTTAGTAAAATTAAAGATTGGGGAAAAAAAAAACCACTAATGGGATACACATTGGAAAAGAGGCCAGCAAGATTTATATTATGTTTTAATTAAAACAAAATCTCACAAAACGCTAATTGGATTTGTCTGGTTTAGAACAATAGCTATCCAAATTAATCCATTAGTATCAAATTCAGGATGAATTACTTAGCTATTAACATGATAATATGGACTTTTTTTTTTTTTTGAAAAAAGGTTCAGACGCCTTTTGACATGAGCCAGTTTAACAACCAGTGCATTACTGTTCTGAGAAATCTGAGATCAAAAGAAAAAAAGATGTGACAGAGGGCTACAGACAAATATGCAGAAATCCTCTCAGATTAGTAGACTAATTCAGTGTGAGGGCCTGAGTGTGCCCTGAGGTGCACTGGGCTGAAGCCCTAAAGTGGGCACCAGACTATCATAGGGAACACTCATACACTCATCTGCACAGGGGCAAATTTAGAATTACCAAATAACAAGCTTTGGGGATGAGGGAGGAAAACCAAAGCGGACCAAGAGATCCATCATGCCACCTTTTCAACTGTTACAAAATCATGTAAATTAATTTGTGTTTTTTTAATAACTAAAGAGATGGCTTCAGAATTTAACTAGAGGTGGCAAACAGAAATACTTTATTGAACATTTGTCTCTGATTATAGATTAGTGTTATTGATACTATTCATGCTACTGCTAATAATAATAATAATAAAAATAATATTTATTACCAAACTAATAAATGACAGTTAAAGCACTTGGTAATTTGCCTAACCTACAGGGAGTCTTTTACTCATGGGCCATTAGAGCTAGTTGTTTGATGTTGTCGTTACTGTAGGCAGAGCCTCTTCTGCTTGCTGCATCTCAAGCCCACTAGAGGAACGCATTAAAATTAAAATTTCTGATTGAACTTTTAGCTTTTTTCTTTTATTATTTAAGTGACTGAACGACCACCTTTTCATACAGTGCCTTAAATGTGGCATAATATAATAATATATATAATACTCATCGCTGTGATCCTATGCTCTAACCTAGGGCCTATCTTATCTTATGTCATAATGACTTGTGTTTTTGTATTGGGTGTAACAGTTACAATTATGCATTTGATGGATTGTTTCACTCTTAGTTTAACTTGCAATTTACAGTTGTGCAATATACTGTACATATATATACATATTCATACAGTACATATATATATATATATATATATATATATATATATACACACACACAGATTTGTGGGATGCACATCCAGGGCACAAAGCTCCCGTTCCACCACATCCCAAAGATGCTCTCTCTCTCTCTCTATATATATATATATTACAACTACTATGTACAAAGTCTACCGTGCAATCACCCCCAGTGCCTCCAGCACCAATCCCCCAAAGTCCAGGCCACACTCTTCCAGTCTTGGTGCCTTTCTCCTGGCCGCCTCCCGTCCTCGCTCTAGCTCCGTCTTCCTTCCTCCCGACTATCGCCTCGACTGCTGGAAGGCGGCCTTTTATGGGAACCCGGATGGGCTCCAGCTGCTTCCCGGCAATCCTCCGCTGACACGCCCTTGTGTGGCGGAAGTGCGGATGCACCCGAAGCCGTCCGGGTGTCCCGTGTCGTCTTCCCCCCACCACTTCCTGGTGTGGGGGAAGTGCTGGGCTCCAGGGCTGTTCAGGCAGCGGGGCGCTGCCTGGCGGTGGCCACGGGCCCCCCTACAGGGCTGGGCTTCCATGCCCTCTACCCGAGGCCACCAGCGTAACCAGGATGGACGCCCCCTCGCGGTCTGGAGGAGCTACAAGCCCTCCTCTGGTCCTCCTGGGCATCCCGGCCGGGTGCCACAATATATATATATATATATATATATATATATATATATATATATATATATATATATATATATATATATATATATACATACACACACAGTATATATATATATATATAATTTTTTTTTATGTTGGTAGATCATTTCAACCTGGTCACTTTAAAAGTAGCTCACAAGCCGAAAAAGTATGGGCACCCTTGCTTTACTTGATGTTTCATTCTATGAAAAGTGTTAGTTTAAAAAGATTTCAATCACATAAAACCACTGTTGTTTAGCATATGCAAGTGCTTCACACATTTTGAAATGTTAAGATAGTTGCAGGTGCAAATTCCATGATTTTAACCTGAAACTATGAATGAAGCTTGGACGTGTGTGCTTTGTCTTCAAGGAACTGCTGTAGTTGTCCATTCCTACTCTGGATCTTGCCCAACACCTGTTTTCAACCTGGGGTTCAGGTGTGGATCCAGCATACATCTACTATTAAATGAGATTAAGCTGCCATTCACTATGATATTAATTGGTATGCAAGTGTGACTTGAGGCATGAGGCATTGGAGAACAAGACAAAAAACAAACTGGAGCTGAATTCCCTCATTACCATGACTTTGTATGCTCTATGCCCTACCATGCTTGAGTCCCGGTATAGTGGATCTCAGCACAGTACTCCATTTATGAACTGTGTGGACATTCCACATTATCTCAAAAGGTTTTGTTAATGTCATAATGCAAATCTGTACCAGCTGAAAACTAAATAATAACCATCTTGTTCTTAAAAAAAAGAGAGAAAGAGAGAGAGAGAGAGAGAGAAAGATTTAGTATAGCCAGGATAGCATAATGCATAACCACTAACTAATAGCAACATCAGGAATCTGTTTGCTATGGTACAGTAGCAGTGTTCATTCTTTTCAGTACATAAGCAGGCCTTCTCCATCAATCCATACAATGGATAAAGACACATAAATGGTTCTAGTTGGAAACACATTGTATTATGTTAAAGTTTTTTTCTTAAAATGCTTTTATGTAAAGTATACACTATTTCAGTGCAATGTACATATATATACCACAGGGAATTATTTCTGCATTCATCTCAGAGGATTTGAATAAAGCTCATAACTCTAAAAGTAACTTACTTTAATCATTCATCTATTTTCCAACCCGCTGAATCCGAATCAGTACCTGAAAAAATCTCTCAGACTCCAGCAAATAAAGGATTTTAGCAGTATCTACCCGGGATATTTTTAAATCGGAAGTGAGCTTTTTTTTTGCTACAGCTGCACCTTGTTATATAAAGTAGAAATCCATAAAGGGAGAAGATAAGCCACATATCTTAAATTAGTTTTTTATTCCTAAGCTTTCAACCCCTACCAGGAGTCTTCATCAGAGGTAAATGATTACACATACACAAATCAAAGGCAATATATTGGAAATGAGGACGGGAGGGGGTAGTTGGGTGTGGGGAGAGGTGGTGGAATAATAAGGTGGGGTTCAGAGGGTGTTGGTCTTGAAGTTTTATTTAACATGTGGATGTTCTTCTTTTTAAGCCTGTATATTCTGGGTTTATGTCCAAGTGTCTGTTGATGGCGCTTTCATTTGAGTGTCACGATTCAGCCAGCTCTCTAGTCCTTTTAGTATTAGCCTTGAATATTACTTGCACTGTGTCCCAGGTAAATGTGTGTCCAGTTAAACTGCTATGTGTTTATATCAGAGACCGTGGGTCCTTCCTTCTGACAGCATTACAATGCTCTTGTATACATGTTGTGAGTGTTTTAGATGTTTGTCCCACATACAGAGCTGGGCATACACTGCAAGGCATACTGTATACCGTGTTCTTTGTCTCTGTTGCTGATCTCCTGCTTTTGGCATTAAAACAAACTGTCCACAGAGTCACTACATCACCTATGGTTTAGCAATTGTATAGTTACTTCATTTTCAGAATTCTGGCATCTAAAATTTATAAATTGCTTCTCCCACACAATCTTGAAATGTAATGCAAACGCAAGCCCATTCACTCTGTGCAGACATACATCTTTCATGTCACATTTTTAATGTAACATGAATACTATGTCTGCCTTTACACAATGTTGTGGAGGTTAAGCAGATATACAGTGCAAATACTGTATTTTGGCTAAAATAAATGAAAAGGAAAAACAGACTATCAACAAATACATCCAGTGGGCTTCATAGTCTTTTCTTTTTAAATCAAAGCTCATGAATGAGTCACAGGCATTCTCCCTAAACACATTTCTTTTTACTCCAGCCAGATTCTGCGCTTGTGTTTCTTTACCAGACATAACATTCAATTTATAGAAGCAAACAGTAGCTTTCTTTTATCATGGTAAGCCTTTAACAATCCTTCATAAATCCAGGCTAAGGACTGGGGTGAGAATCTGTCCCGGAGTTTCTAGGTGAATTCACATACAACAACTTATCATTTGATTCAGAAAAACATATCTGAGATATCAATCATCCTATACCCATCGGTTTTCTTTCCAACAAACCATGCAGCAAAGCATCTGTTATGTAGTCGAGACAGAAAACGACTACCACGTACGCTTTAGAATGATATAGTACTTGTAACCTTTGTTATTTAAATGCAGGTCACATTATACATTCACTTGAGATATGCAGTTTTGTTACACTGTTTAATCAAATATGTCTTACTAAATAACTGCTAATAAATGCCAACCACAAAATATTCCTATCCTTTAAAAAAAAAATCTAAATTCCCAGCCCTTAGGGTTTTGCTGTCACAAGCATAAGGTCACATACTAAAGCTTTAAATGTAGCCATTAGAGCCATGCTTCTATCTTGGACCTACAGTGACAACAGACTAGCGCACTGAACCTTTCCTGCCAGCTCTTTTCCCAGTATTTATATTTCAGCTTCTGCCAAGGTGTTATGTTACTGGAAAAAAAAAAAAAGACAAAGTTAAAGGCAATGCACAGCATCACTCAGTTACTGAAAGGAGTATATGAAGGTCAAATTCTATCCTAGATGTGGAATTTAATAACCATACAAGTTGGATGAACTTATGCCTCATTATCGATGTAAAACTGCCATAAAGCAAACAGAGACAAGTCAAAGCATTGCCTTATCCATCTGCAAACAGCAAACAAGAAGTAGAGTCAAGAATTTCCCCAAATTAAAAAAAAAAGACAACCTTAATTGTACTGGGAATCCTATGGTCAGTTTGGAAGAATACCAGTAACTTGATAAAAAATAATAAGATTATAGTATGTAACCTTAAAAGAATCTTTCCATGTGATCTCAAAATGTCAGCATTTTAGCATGACATATACAGTAGAAGCTGAAAGTGAATAACAATTACCAGTAATTGGATATATTCAACATCTGTGATCCATACTGGGCAGGTGAAAGGAAACATGCAACAACCACTTTTCAGTATAAACAGTACATTTCAGTATAAGGAAGGTCCCTTTGGGCTTCAGAACTGAATCAGTGGGGTGGTGAGTGCAGTGCAGTCACCTAATTTACTCCTAAAAATTTCTGGCAATGCCCTGCATTCACAGATATGCAGACGGAACAGACTATAGTTTACGATTAATGGCATTTTTAGATGTCATGACTTGTTAAGGTGCCTGAGGGAAAGTTCATGAAATAAATTAAAAAGGTTATACATTTTAAAAGCAGCTTAACATTACAGGGCAGGGGGTGACCACAAGTCAATCTAGAGCAGTGTCGCTAAATAGACTTTCAGGATAAGGCTGAGGCCAAGTGAAAATTGCATTTTTGTAGAAAGTCCCCCAATTTTCAACATCATCAAAGTAAAAGTAAATTGGAGAAAAAATCCATTAAAGACGCAGTGTGATCAACCACTGTTAGATAGTGTTGGCTTGTGTTTTTCACTACAATCTGAAATTTTATAAATATGACAACTGTTTTGAACACAATAAATAATAAATAAATAGGGCAGACCATTCCAAAAATGCTTTAAGGTGTAATCTATACTGTAAATAGGACACACTCAGATCAATAAAGCTAACAATGAGCTTAACTCAGAAGGAAAACAATGTGACACAGCGGGTCCTTGAAAGAGGAATCATCATATCTGCAAGCTACAGATCATGTGCCATACATACCACTAAAATTTGAAATTGAAAGAAATCTGTTGGGCATTGTCTCATGAAACACTGCGGGCAGATAAATCATACAGTAAGCACAAAAATGTTAATTGTGTTTAGTATATTATAATGTACTATCTATTACAGAGTTTTTCATTTTGTGGTTTTACATTTGTATATAGATTGGACCTCATTCATTTCACCTCTAAACCTTTCATGGAAAAAAGGCAATTTTTTTCTCTCCTGTTCTCTTAATTACTACTTATAGATCGCATTGTTGCAAAAAAGACATCCAGTGTGTGAAATATGTGTTAGTGCAGCATTGCAGAATCTGGAAAGTATCACTTAATTAACCAGTCATAATCTTATTAAAAGTGTCTCATTGGTATCACAGAACCCTAATCACCTACAAAATCAATTTAAATTTGTCCACCAATTATGTGCTACATCAACATAAAGGACATCTGACCCAATTTGTCACTTTTGTCCCCTGAATACCCCAGTTACATTGATGTATTTGTTTTTAGACTGCCCTGTTGTGTTTACTTCTTGGTCTTGGTTGTAAAATTTTCAACTTTCAGACTCTCTATTAGCATCCCCTTGCTTCCCCACATTTTCCTACTTCAGCACTTTATCTCACTTTGTGTATCTGTTATCCAGCAGAGGTTATTTAGCTTATATAAAATATCTGTTGCCCTGATTTCTCTTCTCTTTTTGTCTGGAAGTTTTCCTTTTAGAATGGGATCCTTTTGGAGTTGTCAGCTATGAGGAGCAACTGGACATCTGGCTTTTACATTGATAAATGGACAGATACAGTATAGTTGGTCCAATGTGCCCGGTGCTGGCCATTACTTTGCTCTTCTTTTTAAAGGGGTCTGTGATTTGCTGTCCCTTCACTTGCTGGTCATCATGACTACCTTTATTTTTTTGTCTTCACTCTTAATTTTAATATAGCAGAGTATAGCTGCGTTATCAAGTGTAATTGCTGAGTATTGGGTATTACCTTATTAAAATTCTTGTTAAAGTGGCTTGTGTTCCCCTTTAAAGTGATGGTTTTGTTTTCAATGAAAATGTAATCACAAAAAAATAATCTACTAATCTTATTGGATGTTAAGGAGACAGCCTATCAACTCTGTAACAGATATTATATGTGTTGTTCTAGGAATATCAGATCAGGCATGAAGAAACAACTTTTCTCATTCCACAGTTGAGCCAAAAATGTGCAAAATGGTAGGTTGAAGTCTTAAAGGTACCCAGCGGCAGCATTCACACAGAAAATCTTGATTTTAAAGCAAGTTCACCATGTAATCATGACATACGGTTTGGTCACACACCTCATTACTCAGCTGCCACATAATCTGTGAGCCTACTGTATATTTTTTTCAATTTTCATTCAATTTTGGTATATTATGGCCTACATCATGGGTCCTGAAGTACGTTCCTTTAGGCCTGAACTGGCTGCAGGAAGTCAAGCATGGTTGCTGATGCAATTACTGCCCAAGGAACAGTTTTGTGCTACAGTTTCTTAAACTCAGTTGGTACAATTCCCAACACTTAACTGCTTGTTCTAGTCTTAAACAGCTATTTAGAAAGAAATGGACAGGAAAAGACGAAGGCCTAGGCCGCCACCACTTCTCCAGCCCAAAAAGATATGTAGCAACTGAT
The DNA here is from genome assembly GCF_016835505.1 of Polypterus senegalus. Taxonomy (NCBI): domain Eukaryota; kingdom Metazoa; phylum Chordata; class Cladistia; order Polypteriformes; family Polypteridae; genus Polypterus; species Polypterus senegalus. Next base: position 76,424,942 of record NC_053167.1, read on the forward strand.
TTGAAGCTCTCACTTCTCCTACATTGGCAGACGATCACAGAGACATGCTTGTCCATCAGAGACTCTACTGTCTGTTACTTAAACTTTTTTGTGTCTTGCTTTTATGGCTCTCACATTTTCAACACTGCAAGGAAAGCCCTATCAGTATTCAAAACGTATACTAAGACTATAGTACTTCACTCTAGTCAGAAGTACTGAAGACATGCTTCTCGTTGATCCTGAAATTGACCAGAGAGATGACCACTGTTGTAAGTGTTATCAAGTGAGGACACCTGTCACTGACGGAAGATTGGATGAACCCTCCAGCCAAATCTTCTCCCTGAACAAACAGCTGAAATCCTTCTATAAGATGACTCCCTTTATACCCAATGAGTACAAGTGTGCCCAACTATCCAAGGTGCCTTAATGAGGGGCGTTATACGTCCTGCAAGAAAGAGATGTAACCACACCCAGGGCCGGATGTAAAGGACAAGTATTGTTTTTACAAAAGTTTTTAAAGTAAAAGTGAAAATAATGCATATGTTACAATTCTCATGAAAATAACAATCTCTTTAAACTATATATCCGGTGAATGGGCGAGAGAAGCGAGCAGGGGACAGAGCCCCCTATTTTTTTTATAATTAAATCTGACAGGTACCAATCTTTGCGTTCTCTTTTCTGTACCCTGTCGTGGCACTCTGGGCCACCTCCAAAATGTCTTACGTACTCTGCATCCATATTTGATCAAAATGATTTTCCTATGATGACAGCAGCAGAGGTATATTATCATATGCAGATATTAATGACTGTAGAAGTCTCAGGTGGGACTGGGGTCATTTGAACCCCTAATGTTTTATTACCACCAGCATTCTCACAAGCTGGATTTTTAAATTTTTGTTTCCTCCCTGCACATCTGATAACAGCTTACTGACTTTCCCCCCCATTTTTACTTCTGTGATTGTAATTTAATTTTTTTTTAAGCACTTTGAACTATAAAATTTGCTATAGAAATAAATGTTGCTGCTGTTGTGTGAGATAATGGAGAGTGCTTTCTTCAGTCAGCTCGGGCATAAATGTCATGCATGGATGGAGGCTCAACTCCCATGATGAACCAGATCTTTTTAAATGCTGACTCCAGGGCCTTGAAATCTGATAAAGTGTAACCACCATACCAGACTGTGATGCAGCTGGTCCACAAGCTCTATGTTGTGCATCCAGAGAGGTTACTGAGAATAAATGATTTGTTCTTTCTTTGATTTGGTTTCTAAAACAAAGGGAAGGCTCAAGGCAGGTTGTGATGGGAGACCATAACTGATACTCATTCATGTAAAACCTTAAAAACTTAATTCTACTCCGTCTTTTCACAGCAGACCCATTAATGTTAATAAGAGCATTACCCCTCTAAAGCTCATGCACAGACCACAATTCCTTTGGTTTGGGTGATTTTGATATCTAACCATTGTTGTAACACTCAGTAAGAGCTGTGTGTGTGTGTGTGTGGATGCATAAGACTATTTTTGGAACTGTATGAAAAACACCTTTCTCTTCCAATGTCAAATAAGGATGGATTGAACAGTGACACCATTTTACTGCAGCAAAGCACATACACATCACAGTTTTAAATGCTAAAGGATGAGAAAAACATATTCACAAACTTAAAAAAAAGGAAAAAAAAATGTCTTAAAATTTCAATTATACTGATAAAGGAAATGCCATTAATTTGATTTTTTTAAATTTAAATAACAGTACATTACGGTTTTAGAATCATTGCGTGAGTAGCTTTCCATTGCAAAGTGTTGCTGCATGGATCCTTATGGATTTTTTTGCACACGAATTCAGAGTTGTAAAGACTGTCGATGTTACAATTATGTCACTGCTATTGCATAGACTCACAAATTGTCTTCAGTTTCTCTCTCAGCAGGCTAACTTTTCCTACGCTTCTTTAAACCTATTGCAGAACTGTCACTCTAAATGTGTAGGATTCATTCATCTGCATCCAAAAATGAAGCAACACAACTTATTCAGCTTAGTTTTTTCAAGGAGTGGAAAATATACACATTAAACTTATGTACAATTATTATAGAAAGTAAGCAAACAATGAGAGGCAAATGAAAAGCAACATATGGGGAGAACGGTGACAGCATAGCGTTAGATGCAAGAATGTGACTAATGAAGATATTTAACCTTAATACTAATTATGATCTGTAATTTTTAAAAATGTTTTATGCAAATTCTAATGAAATTTCTGGCTAATTCCATATCATAGTGTTATGACATGCAGAGATTCCAAATCTTAGGTTTGCTTTTGTTTTTTCATGCACCTTTAAGTTTAAAAATTGTTCACATTTTTGCCATTTTGCCTTTCTCTTGAGCATCAACCTTTTCTGGATCCCACTGCTATGATTGCTATGATCTCTGGTTGCTGAGGGCATGTTCACAGAGGTTGTGACCCTGACCTTATTATTATGCCAGATTTACCAATCTCTGCTCTCATTTTTTGGTTCTGAATTTTTGATTGCATTTTGGTTCTGATGAAAGATCTGTTTGATTCCCAGTTTAGGACTTTTGCTCCATTCTCTCGGACTGTGATTATTGGGTTTAGTTTTATTTCTTGCTAAAAGATAATTCTGACTTCCCATTCACAAAATTGACACAAATATTCTCTCCTACTCATCCCCTGGTCTTCTCTCATTTAACATATTATTGTTATGATTGTTATAAATGTATTGTACCTTTTATGATTACATTTTTATCAGTCTATGCTGTATATGAAATATGAGGTTCAGAATACCAAGGGTTCTGAATTTGGTGTCTCTTGCGTCTATTATTTCATATTTGCCACAACGCCATTTTGAGACACATTGTTTCATTCTTTGACTTGAAAACAATTCAAGGATTCTCAGTGATCACTTGTTTGTAGCATCATTCAGGCGACAGCATAAAGATTGCACACATTAGTATTTCTGTATCCTAGCTTGGTTAAATCTCAGTTAACAAATCCTTGCTTTGAACTTTGATGTTTTCTTTACTGCGCTCTTGTTTTGGTGAAAGATCAGTGATGACTTTTGCTATTGACCTTGGCCTGTTCCCAACATGTCTTCTGGTCATAATCATTTATTTTTAATTTACTCTCGCTGTCGAGTCAATATAAATATCTCCATTCTTCGAGTTACTGCAATAAATAATGCTGAATAATGAAACAAACAGATACACTATAATACAAACTCTTGTGTTTTGGAGCTTTATACAGTGTTATGTCATCAATATTACTTTCTTACAAGAGTGAAAAACATTAGGTTTATGGTAGATGCAGCTTGAAATATCTTGTCTGTAGACATTTAACATCTGATTGGTATTTTCATGTACAAAGTAAGCCTGAGGTTGTGACAAAAGATCCAAACACACAACATCAACCATTTTGTATTTAAACAGAAACAGCTTAGAAAATACTACACTGAAATTGTAACCAGATGAGCATCAAGACAGATTCAATAAACTATTACTGAAAGAAAAAAAAAATCTTGCTTAGGATTTCATCCGCTTCAGTGTGTAGTGTTCAATTGGAATAGTGTTTGTTCAACTGTTAGTTTGATACTAATGATACAGAAAGGTCTATAGGCAAAGGGGCAACTGAAAAGAATATATTCAAATAATACGCTTAGTTTATTAAAAAAAAATCTATTTCTGCTATATTCAGCCACCAAAACTAAAACTACTAATAAAGATTTGTTGTCTGAACTTTTCCAAACATTAATATTAAAACAAAACATGATAATTTTGCTCCATTTCTGGGACGAATCCCAATAATCAGACACTCTTTCATTTGGTATGCTCCTATGCCTTGTTTAGATTTTCTAATTTTATGCTGAACCATTTCCGCATATAATTTTTGTGAATATATGGCGGGAATTATGGAAGGTTGTAACATAAATACAGATTCGTGCCAGGTTTCAAGGTAGTCTGATGACGCGCTTTGTTATTCAAGTTCATGGATAAACTCTTAGATGCCTTTGTGCTGTAATTCTTATTATTTTTATGTTCTTTTGGTTAGGACTCTGTTCTGGAATATTCAGACTTGATTTATGTCTAACGTATTGGCTTTGTCGCCTGTGCTAGCTATCTCCGGGTTTTTGACTTTTCCGCTACAACCTGACCAGCCTCATTAAAATCACTTATCTCAATTAAAGTGGAACAAATCCAAGGCCATTCCCTTATTCTAAAGCAAACTTTAGATTCCAGTCCACCCATGCCATCATCATTTATAATGTTGGCATAATGAAGGAACAACCAGCTAGTAACCAGCATTGCAATATTGGACGTATTAGGATACACCGTAGGATGTAAGCACACCTCTTGAAAGATGAGGATTCAGTTGTGTTTGCTGGCAAACTAAAAAATATCCTTTTGCTTGTGGACTTCCTCAAGGTTTAGTGCTTGGTCCAGTTTCGTTCAATATCTGCATGTTTCAGTAGAGCTACCTGAATTTTCAGAATTATGTTGGAGGATGATAATCTAAATTTATTTGAAACATCTGCTTTACGCACATTCACTACAAATGAGTTCTGTCTACAGTTGTTGACTGAAGTTAAATATTAATAAAATGAACCTACAGTATGTCTTGTATGACTACCTGATCAAATCAACTGAATATCTGTTCCTCTGCTCAGCCTCACAGACCACCCACCACCCTCAACAGTAATATGAACTTTGAGTATCACTAAAATGTTTTAATTTTAATTAAGTTTTCAACCTGAAAGACTGACACAGACCAAAGAAAACCTACATGCTTTCAATGAATAAATATCACATGACACTTTATTACCTCTCATTGGATTACTGGTGCTCTATTTTAATGGTCTACTTGTTTGAAGCACTATGAAAGTATAACAGAATGCTGGATCATAAGAAACACAATGAACATATCACGGCTCAAGCTGGTCAACTATGGTATTCGAGTCCCATTTAAAATTCTGTTACTGACTTGCAAAGCAATGCATTTAAATACCATAGAACAATTTGGTGAAAGTCCTCAATCACTTTCTTGCATGGTTTGGACAAACATGCTTTCAAATTATTCACTTCTTTATTAAATAAAAAAAATTATTTAGTGCAGTGTACAAAGTGTTAATATATCAGGACGCACAGTGCATATTGCTTACTGCACACTTCTGCTTCACGTACATATTAACTATGTACACAGTATGCCTGGGTTAATTCTGTGCTGAAAAATGAAAGTGCTATTTTTGACACTAACTCATCTTTTAGAAGGTAAAATATGATAAATAAAAATCAGCTGATATTTCTTACTACTTACTCATCATTGTATCGATTTTGACCAGATTTTAATACTGTTGGCTGAAAACCTCCACCAGAACATGATACAATCATGTTTCAGAGAAGGTTGCAGAGAGGCATCATTGCACTTCTTGCCAAGTCATCTTCAGACTTACTGGTGGCCTGGTAAATCAAAAATTTCAAATTCAGATTAACTGCTAGACAAGAATTTCTGCTGTAGGTTGTCACTCCATGAGTTATGGTCTTATGTGTGCTGCCATCTTCTTTTGCTTGGTGCTTATCTACAAAAATGGTTTCTTATTTGCAAAATGTACAAGGTAATTTCTTTTTAGTTATCACTCAATGTTTACCTAGGTGCCAGATGTTGAGTAAGCACTTTACAGAACTTCTTTCATAACCTTAAAGAAGTGACTTAAGTAATGGTCATCAGATGCAGACAATTTTTGGGAACCCTTCAGGGTTTTCTCTCTCGAATGTGCCAAGTTTCTTCAAAATTATTTATATTGCTTTTCAAATGTTTTTAGGATGCTTAAACAATACATTTGAAAATCCTGTTCGGTGTACTATTGCTCTCTGACCTATTGATATAAAACTAGGATTTTATGTCTGTCAAAGTTTATCAGCTTATCCATTTACAAACATCTCCTGAGCTTTTGAGGCAACTCAGGCCCCTTTTTCAGGCAAGATGTAATCATTGGATTACATCTTGCCTGAAGAAGGGGCCCAAGTTGCCTCGAAAGCCTATATATTGTAATCTTTTTAGTTAGCCAATAAAAGGTGTCATTTTGCTTGACTTTTCATTACATTCATAATGGCTAACATGGTACAACACCCTAGTACTACAAACATCTCCTTAAAGTACCTCAGTATTTGTGATTGACATTCAACACAAACATTTTATAGTAATTATTATAATAATAATAATTCTTTGCATTTATATAGCGCTTTTTTCACTACTCAAAGCGCTCAGTAATTGCAGGTTAAGGGCCTTGCTCAAGGGCCCAATAGAGCAGAGTCCCTATTGGCATTTACGGGATTCGAACCGGCAACCTTCCGATTGAGGGTGCAGATCCCTAGCCTCAGAGCCACCACTTTGCCAATTTATTTATGAAATGCACCACTAGTAGCCCTGGTTCAGATAAACACTAACTCATAAATTTGATACAGGTGTGCTGTTTAAGGAATTTAACAAACACATGGAATGGCTGAGTGCCCTGAGGATATGTTTTGTTCAAGCCATGTAGCAAGACATTCAAAAAAAATAATAAAATAAGCTTCTTGTTACTTTTTACAGCAGAGCTTAATTGTATTTTTTTAAAATGTTGCAATATGTTTCATGAACAAATATCAACACTTATTGCCCAGATAAACAGCTTTAAACCTAATTTTCTGGGCTGAACTAAGAGATTTGCACAGTTCTATGTATTTTATGTTTAAAAATGAAAAAAGGGTGAAGAGCTAACTAACAAAAAAGAAGCAAAGGATTTTTTTTTCTCTCGACAGAGGATTAAATAATAGAAAAAGTTTTGAATGAATCGACCTATGAAAGATGCTATAAAATATTAAGATCGATCATTTAATAATTAAGAGAGTCATACTCCTTGGTATTTAATTCTGGTCAGCCAACTAAAAGAAAAGAAAGCAAGGGAAGCACATCAGATGTATTAACTGTAACCCAAATTTATAATTGTGTTTAGCTGTAACAGTATTTTTAAATGCATTTGTGGTCTCCGACCAATTCACTCCTTTTGTAAAAGTATCTACTTTGTTTATCTGATGCATTTTCCACATTTCTTAACCATCCAATTTCTCTTTAATCACTTTAGTATTACAACCTGTGCACAGAGCTTCTTGTTTAATAAAAGACTGATTAATAGTTTTATTGTAAAGCTGGCATGACATTCAAGTCATGGAATTAGCAACATAAACATGAAATGAAAATGTTGGTCAAGCCTGTCCATCTCTTTAAAAACCCTACATTAGTATCACTGCTCTTTAGATTGATGTGCCGTATATAGTAAAATAAAGCTACAGTTTCTAAGTAATGGATTTTTAATATAGATCTGGAACGCACACAGCTGTAACTTGCTGACTGTAAGACATAAAATTTCCATTAATCCTTTTCAGGATTCTTTCCATTACTGATGGGCTTTTATGAAAGGCCTGTCTTTATAGCCAGTCGCTGTAACAAAGGCAAATAGCAGGATATGAATGCAAACTAAATTGCTTCCTCACCCTTTCCTGCAGGATTTTGTGTAATGGCAAGCCTTGAGTAACATTAGCTCACATCGCCAACACTGTCTCTTTTTATGGGTCTCAACTTCAGAGAACATTCTTTAGAAATGAACCAAACCAAAAACAATTGTTTGCAAGACTTGTAATTTGTATAAGCAGATGTGCCTTATTCTGAGATTCTTTGATTTCTACCTTCTGGGTATTTTTTTTTAGTCACAGTTGTCTCCCTTGATTCACTTTCAGTTCCATATCTACCTTTTATGCCTTGCTCATATGTAGTATGTGCTTACACATGTGAGCTTGGTGTGACACTAATCTTGGACAGCATGACATTAGTGCAGCTGCCAGCTCTTGGATAAATACAGGACAGCATGTTATTTTGATTGCTTATTTTAGAGGAGTCATTCACACTTCCTGACCATGAAGCACATTTCCTTTATAATTAAAAACATTTCAATTGATAATATCAACTTGATAAGAGTCTAGAAGATTGTTTCCTTTTCCTCCTGAACATGCGTGTTACTTGTATCTCTCACTTTACGACTTACATACAGTCTAATTTTAGTATACACTGCAAGCAACTTGTTTGGCGAATGTGTAAAAATGGTGGGAGGTTGGCAGCTGGAGTGCCATTTCCTCAGCAGACGTTCTGACTAAGAAGCCGGAGGACAGTAGTTTTCAGACTGAAAGGTCTAGGACTCATTCTTTGGAGCTGACTGATCCTAAATGTACTGCATTTACATTATAGGTTTTACTGCTGTGTCATTAATTAATCAAAGAATATTTTTCCACCTGGTCAGAGGTCTGTTCCCCACATCCCGTTATTCCCCAAAAGTGCATCACCAACACCAAGGAGCCTGCTGAGAAAAGCTGCAGCAACATTCTGCCCTAATTGAAAAGTACAGCTTGTTCTACTTCTCTGCCTAATACAATGAAAATGGGCAAGAAATGTGACAACTTTTGACAGCCACAGACCCATGAAACTCAGGAACTGTAATCCAGACAGCCGGGCTGAACTCCAGTAAAATATCAATAATCCTTATGTCTGCTTTTTACCTCTTTCACTTACATATAATACACAATTCTCTTTTTTCATATTCTTGTAAAATGAAAGCCTCTGCAAATATTTGATGTCTCCTACTCACTGTCTAGCAGCTAGCTCTCCTTTATGCTGTAAGAATGAGGAAAGCATTACACATTGACAGATGGGAGAAAAATACAATAAATAAATAAAAAAAAACATTCACTGAACTCCATGCATATACATACAATAATATTCCTGTCAAGAAGTTCTCCCCGCCAACACACAGACATTCTCAAACTTGCTTAATCAAATTCAAGGTTGCAGGGGGACAGGAGTGGCTATCCCAGTAGCACTGACAGCAAGACCAGAAAAAAAATACATGTGTCCCAGTGTATCCTGGATGGGGTGCCAGTCCAACTCAGTGTTCACTCATGCATGTGAGGCACCTCGTACACAAAAGGTGTAATAACAGAAGTGATGGATACATGAAAGAATGGTTGTGAATGAATCCACAGCACCGAAAACTCAGAATGCTCGAATGGAACTGGCCAACCTATTAGGTACACAAAACTTGTATTGGTATGACCCTCTTTTGCCTTTAGGAATTCTTTGAGGTCTGCATTTAGCAATGCTTTGGAAACATCATGTAGTGAGTGATTCTTTGCACTGTGAACCGGCCATTCTACTTTGCCCCACAGATGCTCTATTGACAGAGATGCAGTTCATTCGAGTAAATTGAAGTCACTATCATGGCTTAAGAAACAGCTTAAAATGATGCATTCTTTTGGATATGGGTCATCGTCTTACAGAAAATATCCATGGAAATGGAAATAATTATTCTATACATTTGTATAGTGCTTTTGTCACTACTCAAAGCGCTCTCCACACAGGAAGAACCCGGGACGCAAGCCCATGATCACCTTACTGGAAGGCAGCAGCGGTACCACTGTGCCACCTTAAGGCATTTCCACCCATAGAACTGCTTTTAACTGAAATCTTTAGAGATTATAGTGTGTAATATCCCCAGGTGGGGAGCTTCTGTGATGGTGGTCCCAACAGTTATACATTATTTTAATACAAATAGATCATATATTTTGGTTATATAACAAAGTAAACCTCCTGACCATGTAATGCACAGTATACAGTATATTTAGTTTCAGCTCTCTGATTGGGTATTTGGAGAAACAGGCTAGTTGTGTCTACAAGTAAGTGTGCTTAATAAAGTGGAAACTAGGAGAATATTCCAAAGTGCTGGTTACGGTGTATTGTTAACTTTGAGCGACACTGGCAGGACCAAGTTCAACAGAAGACAACTAAAGATGAATCAGTACGAACTGAACATTCTAGATATATCATCTATTTTGTTATGATATTAAAGTTGAAGGGTTCTTATACAAAGACATCTGTACCAGTAACAGACATGTGAAGTTTTTAAATGTACACCGTCAGGGCAAGGCTGGATATATCTGTTGTGATTATTAATGAAAAATAATGAACACAGGAAATCTACTGTTCTGGTTTATTCGTCCAGTCACTTTATCAAGTGACAACAGTTAACAATTAAATCCATCTATTTATCTTCTGAACTTGCATATACAGGGCAGGGTCACAGGGAAGATGGAACCTACCCCAGAGAGCATTAGACATAAGACAGGAAACAATTCTTAAATGGGCCACCATCCCATCACAGGGTAAATACACACACACACAAATTAATTTCAATTTAATCAGTCAGCATGTCTTTAGACTTTAAAAATATAAAAGGTTTCCTTTATCATAAGACTAAAAAACGGTTACCAAATAAACATTATATTTCTTAATTTTAAAATAGCTTCATCTTATTTCATGAAAATATCATATGACATTCTTATTACATAAATCTCCAAGAAACAACCAATAAGGAATATGCATCAACCTAAAATCAGGCAGAAAAAAATGTGTTTTAGTAGAATCTAAATTGATGGATACTGTGGGAGATGAGAAACCATTAACCATTCCACAGAAGTCTGTGGCAAAAGGTTAGTAATTAAACATCTCTCATATTTGTGATAACCAGAACATTTCATTTTCCAGACAACTAATAGACAAACCTTAAACATTGCTTTTAAAGAAATTTTGCAATTTAATTTGCAAAAACAAAATTTTAACCACAAAACGTTGCATCTTTTTTATTCATATCTTTCTGCACGGCTAAATTAAATATTACATTTTCAAATACACTCAAGAAATTTGTTCACAAGCACACACTAGCTACACTGAAGTAAGATGAGCAGCTATATTTTTTGAGCTTAAAAGCATTTATTCCATTTGACATTGTACCCATGCACATTGATGAAGTCACAAGGTGCCTGTGACATTACTTACAGTAAAGGGTTGGAAGTAGTGTTTTTGGTTGTGGGGATTAAAAAGAAATAATGTGTTAAAAAACAAAAATACTTAGCCAAAACTGGAGAAAAAAAACAAATAAAGCTCTTTATTTCGCTTTTAACTTTTCAAATAGAGAGGGACGATGAAGAAACATAAAACAACAGCCACAATTTAAACAAAAGAAAGCTAATTAGGCAAAGAGGCATATTGATATGCAAGAGCTGTATGTAGTTAGGTGGTTTACAGCAGCATCACAAACCCTACTGTTGTCATAAAAATTAATTTTCAAACTAATAAAATAAACTGTCAAGTGTAACTCGTCTCAAATGAGTGACATATTCAACACCATATGAGACCACTTCATTAAACTGCAATAAATTTCAATCATAATTAATTTAATAAATAAATAAAACCTCTAGCGTCTCAAATGTGACACAAATCTTAATCGGAACCATAAGCATAACCTTTTAATCAAGAAACTAAACAGAACAGCAAGATGGTGATAATAATATATAAATAAATGCATGAAACGCGAAAGGAATTTTTAAACAGGCGGGCAGTGCAGTGCACAGTCTAACAACTGCGATCGTAAAAGCCTAAATATAAAGAGCTAACTGGTTTATTGAGATCTTGCAAACTGCCAACAGTGCTGACCAGAGGCAAAGCACAATTAAAATACAAACAGTTCCTTGAAAAACAGGAGAGACAACAAAAACAATACTCCATATAAAAGGGGCTACTTCATATATTCACCAACTGCTGTTAAGAAATAAGCAGAGAGAACATGCAGTAATATGTCAGAGACTGTCCACCTTAGAGCTGTCAGTTCACAATGTATGCGGAATTTGTGACTATCAGGATCTGAAAATGAGATTTATTCTGTTTCACAATGGCAAATGGGCTCCTTGCAGTCAGCACACATGCTCTGCTTTGCTCTACAATACATTTAGAAGCTGTAATTTCAGACACCTAACATGTTTTAACCCGCTTGTGTCCCATGAGAGAGCCAAATGCAGCCTCTCTCATGCTGGTGAAATGACAAACTTTCATGTGAAAGAAGGAGCTGAACTCCTTTAACGTGCTTTGCATAAAGTTACTGAACAAGAAGGGAAAAAAAACAGAAAATATAAAATAGGAATAATGTAAAGGAAATTTTTGAAAACCTTTTTCTCATGCATTTAGATCAAATTAAAACAACAAAAGTGTTATTTAACAACTGGATCACCTGCTAAAAAAGTCTTGCTAACTAGCTTTTACCACATGAATGATACTGAGTGCCATCTTTGGTATGAAAAAGTAGAGATCAGAGCTATCATGCAGATTGCAGAGAGCAACTTTAACACATGAATAAATTTTCCAAGATACATGGCAACTGAACGTGTAAAACTGTGTGTGATTCACAGTACAGATTTTCCCTTTTACAGTCACTGTGAGTGCACAAGCAACTCAAAAATCCCTGGCACACTTAGACACATTTTTAAAAACTTAAAAAATTAGCTCCTATTCAATTAAAATCATGTAGTTTGACGTTTTCTGTATTTTTACTTCATTTACATACAGTGCCTCCAAAAAGTATTCACAGCACATCACTTTTTCCACATTTTGTTATGTTACAGCCTTATTCCAAGATGAATTTAATTCATTTTTTCCTCAGAATTCTACACACAACACCCCATATTGACAATGTGAAAAAAGTTTACTTGGTTTTTGCAAATTTATTAAAAATAAAAAAATTGAGAAAGCACATGTACATAAGTATTCACAGCCTTTGCCATGAAGCTCAAAATTGAGCTCAAGTGCATCCTGTTTCCCCTGATCATCCTTGAGATGTTTCTGCAGCTTAACTGGAGTCCACCTGTGGTAAATTCAGTTGATTGGACATGATTTGGAAAGGCACACACCTGTCTATATAAGGTCCCACAGTTGACAGTTCATGTCAGAGCACAAACCAAGCATGAAGTCAAAGGAATTGTCGCGAGGCACAAATCTGGGGAAGGTTACAGAAAAACTTCTGCTGCTTTGAAGGTCCCAATGAGCACTGTGGCCTCCATCATCCGTAAGTGGAAGAAGTTCGAAACCACCAGGACTCTTCCTAGAGCTGGTCGGCCATCTAAACTGAGCAAAGGGGGGAGAAGGGCCTTAGTCAGGGAGGTGACCAAGAACCCGATGGTCACTCTGTCAGAGCTCCAGAGGTCCTCTGTGGAGAGAGGAGAACCTTACAGAAGGACAACCATCTCTGCAGCAATCCACCAATCAGGCCTGTATGGTAGAGTGGCCAGATGGAAGCCACTCCTTAGTAAAAGGCACATGGCAGCACGCCTGGAGTTTGCCAAAAGGCACCTGAAGGTCTCTCAGATCATGAGAAACAAAATTCTCTGGTCTGATGAGACAAAGATTGAACTCTTTGGTGTGAATGCCAGGCGTCACGTTTGGAGGAAACCAGGCACCGCTCATCACCAGGCCAATACCATCCCTACAGTGAAGCATGGTGGTGGCAGCATCATGCTGTGCGGATGTTTTTCAGCTGCAGGAATTGGGAGACAAGTCAGGATAAAGGGAAAGATGACTGCAGCAATGTACAGAGACATCCTGGATGAAAACCTGCTCCAGAGCACTCTTGACCTCTGACTGGGGCGACGGTTCATCTTCCAGCAGGACAACGACTCTAAACACACAGCCAAGATATCAAAGGAGTGGCTTCAGGACAACTCTGTGAATGTCCTTGAGTGGCCCAGCCAGAGCCCAGACTTGAATCTGATTGAACATCTCTGGAGAGATCTTAAAATGGCTGTGCACCGAAGCTTCCCATCCAACCTGATGGAGCTTGAGAGGTGCTGCAAAGAGGAATGGGGGAAACTGGCCAAGGATAGGTGTGCCAAGCTTGTGGCATCATATTCAAAAAGACTTGAGGCTGTAATTGCTGCCAAAGGTGTGTCGACAAAGTACTGAGCAAAGGCTGTGAATACTTATGTACATGTGATTTGTCAGTTTTTTTATTTTGAATAAATTTTCAAAAACCTCAAGTTAACTTTTTTCATGTTGTGATTATGGGGTGTTGTGTGTAGAATTCTGAGGAAAAAAATAATTTAATCCACTTTGGAATAAGGCTGTAACATAACAAAATGTGGAAAAAGTGATGCTCTGTGAATACTTTCCGGATGCACTGTAATTACATGTTGATGCATTTATTTAATTAAGTCTTTCACATCAGAGCTTAACTGTGAATTTAAGGCAGAATGTAATTTATATTTAGTGATTTACTACACAGTATATACGTAAACACATACTGCACACACACGCAGACATGCACTGTATACATATGAGCAAAGTATATATAAGCACATACATATACAATGTGGATTTGCAGTATTTTTGCTTATTCATAATACTTAATCCATCCAAACAAGTTCAGTATAATACAAAAAGCAACCTGAGTAAACACAAGACAGTTTTTAAAAGATCATTTGATTTATTGAAGGAAACAAGTTCACCAACACCTATGTCACCCATGTGAAAAAGAAATCGCAACCTTAGTCACTCAATCAACTAATGAACTAAATTTAAATCATAATGGGTTAAATTAGACTAGACACACCCAAGTCTGATTGCTTCCAGACACATACAATTTGAGCTTCACCCCAACAGAACTTTTCAAGCAATGTGAAGTTGGCCAAAAGGTCTGAACAAGCAGCACAACATGCCTCGATCAGAAGAAATTCCAGAAGACCTGAGAAAGAAAGCCACTGAAATATATCAGTGAGGAAAGAGTTGCAAAGCAATCTCTAGAAGCCAGAGGGTCCAGCAAACCACCATTTCAACCATCATCTCCAAATGGAGAAAACTTAGAGCAGTAAAATGACTCCAAGAACACATACAGAACTCACCCGGGGCATCACAGAAGAACCCAGGTAAATATATAAGGAAATACAGTCCTCTCTCAGCACAGTTAGGTAAGCATTTGTGATTCCACCTTTAGAAAGATGTTGGTCAAAATGGTATCCATGGGAGAGTTGCAAGGCAAAAACCATTGCTAAATAAGAGGAACAAAGACTCATCTAACAATGGTCAAACAATTGATTAACCCACAACTTATGTGTTAATGTTCTATGGACTAATGAGTGCAACTTTCTGGAAGACACAAGTCTAATTTCAAGTGGCGTAAGATAACACCGCTTTCAAAAACAAGAACATCATGTCCAGAATCAAATATGGTGACGGTAGTGTGATGGTGTGGGCATGCTTTGCTGTTTCAGGGACTGGGTGACTTGCTGTACTCGAGGGAAATGTGAATATAGCTCTCAATCAGAAAATACTGAAAATGTCCGGTCATCAGTCCCTGATGAGAAGCTCAAGTGCAATTGGGTTATACAGTAGGGCAATGATTCAAAGCATAAGATCAAGCCCACCTCCTATTGTCTAAGGAAGAAAAAAAACAAAAAACAAAAAACACAACATTAAGGTTTTAGAGTGGTCTAGTTAAAGTACTGACTTGAACCCCCACTGAGATGTCGTGGTGGAACCTTAAGCAGGTATTTCATAGTTAAAAACTCTCCAATGTGGTTGAATTAAAACAGTTGTGTACAGTTAGGTCCATAAATATTTGGACAGAGACAACTTTTTTCTAATTTTCGTTCTGTACATTACCACAATGAATTTTAAATGAAACAACTCAGATGCAGTTGAAGTGCATACTTTCAGCTTTAATTCAGTGGGGTGAACAAAATGATTGCATAAAAATGTGAGGCAATTAAAGTATTTTTTTTAACACAATCCCTTTATTTCAGGGACTCAAAAGTAATTGGACAAATTAAATAACTGGAAATAAAATTCATTTCTAATACTTGGTTGAAAACCTTTTGCTGGCAATGACAGCCTGAAGTCTTGAACTCATGGACGTCACTAAATGCTGGGTTTCCTCCTTTTTAATGCTCTGCCAGGCCTTTACTGCAGCGGCTTTCAGTTGCTGTTTGTTTGTGGGCCTTTCTGTCCGAAGCTTAGTCTTCAACAAGTGAAATGCATGCTCAATTGGGTTAAGATCAGGTGACTGACTTGGCCATTCAAGAATTTTCCACTTCTTTGCTTTAATAAACTCCTGGGTTGCTTTGGCTGTATGTTTTGGGTCATTGTCCATTTGTACCATGAAACGCCGCCCAATCAATTTGACAGCATTTAGCTGGATTTGAGCAGACAGTATATCTCTGAACACCTCAGAATTCATTCAGCTGCTTCTGTCTTGTGTCACATCATCAGTAAACACTAGTGTCACAGTGCCACTGGCAGCCATGCATGCCTAAGCCATCACGCTGCCTTCACCGTGTTTTACAGATGATGTGGTATGCTTTGGATAATGAACTGTTCCACACCTTCTCCATACATTTTTCTTGCCATCATTCTGGTAGAGGTTGATCTTGGTTTCATCTGTCCAAAGAATGTTTTTCCAGAACTGGGCTGGCTTTTTTAGATGTTCTTTAGCAAAGTCCAATCTAGCCTTTCTATTCTTGAGGCTTATGAGTGGCTTGCACCTTGCAGTGCACCCTCTGTATTCACTTTCATGCAGTCTTATCTTTTATGGTGGACTTGGCTATCGATACGCCTACCCCTGGAGAGTGTTGTTCACTTAGTTGGCTGTTGTGAAGGGTTTCTCTTCACCATGGAAATGATTCTGCGATCATCCACCACTGTTGTCTTCCGTGGATGTCCAGTTCTTTCTGCGTTGCTGAGTTCACCAGTGCTTGCTTTCTTTCTCAGGATGTACCAAACTGTACATTTCGCCACTCGTAATATTGTAGCAATTTCTCAGATGGTTTTTTTCTGATTTCACAGCTTAAGGATGGCTTCTTTCACCTGCATGGAGAGCTCCTTTGACTGGATGTTGTCTGTTCACAGCAAAATCTTCCACATGCAAGCACCACATCTCAAATCAACTCCAGGCCTTTTATCTGCTTAATTGATAATGACATAACAACAGACTTGCCCACACCTGCCCATGAAATTGCCTTTGAGTCAATTGTCCAATTAGCACCTGAAATGAAGGGATTGTGTTAAAAAAATGCTTTAGTTGCCTCACATTTTTATGCAATCGTTTTGTTCACCCCACTGAATTAAAGCTGAAAGTCTGCACTTCAACTGCATCTGAGTTGTTTCATTTAAAATTCATTGTGGTAATGTACAGAACGAAAATTAGAAAAAAGTTGTCTCTGTCCAAATATTTATGGACTGTAGATAAGAGTGTGCCACAATTTCTCCACAGCAATGCGAAAGACTGATTTCCTGATACCAGAAGTGTTTAATGACAACTGTTGCTGCAAAAGGTGGCACAGCAAAGTTTTACATTTACAGGGGCAAGTACTTTTTCACATGGGTGATATAGGAGCTGGTGAATTCCTTACCTTCAATAAATCAAATGACCATTTGAAAACTGTTTGCCGTTTACTCCGGATCTCTTTGGTATTATACTAAATTTGTTTAGAAGTCAGAAACTAGTGTTATGAATTAAGAAAACACAGACAAATCAGGAGGGAGGCAAATACAGTATATTTATACAGTGCTGTGAAAAGTATATACACATGTAAATATGCTATACAATACCTGTCAAATAATACAAAGAGTACATGACACATGTTTTACCCTAATCGGGGCTCATTTGCTTCTACTTGCTGATGTCCAAGGTTCGATCCCTGCAAGAAAAGGCAAAGGTACCTACATCTGATTGTACACGTGTTGTGTACTCTTTGTATTATTTGACAGGTATTGTATAGTTTGTCTAAGATCTGCTTCTCGCAAATGAGAGGGTGTGGCAGATGTTTGCTGACTTGCCGACCAACCACAAGCGTTATGTACATAGGTAATCACCCATCAGATTGCAATCAGACCTATGAGTGTAATACTCCGATCTTCACCCTACCAAGTAAGAGAACCAGGTGCCATGGCGCAACGTCCGAGGTCCTGCCTGAGGCACTGATGTCCAAGGTTCGATCCCAACAAGGGGGAACAAACGGCGAAACATGTCTCATGTACTCTTTGTATTACTTCAAAGGTATTGTAAGGCATGTCTAAAATCTGCTTCTCACAACTTAGAGGATGTTTGCAGACTGGAAAACCAACCACAAGTGTTACCTAGTAGGTAACTACCTAAATAATCAGATTGCAATCAGAGCTACGGACATATAAATATGTATACACACATAGATACTGGTGTACACATACTGTATATAAAAGAACACAAATACAGAGAGAGAGAGAGAGAGAGAAGTAATAAAGAAAGAGAGAGAAAGAAATTGATTTCATCAAGTTTGAGGTGTGGGTAATGACAGCATTCAGAACATTACCAATTAAAGCTGCTCATACATAAATGCATAAAAAATGCATTTCCCTGCAGAAGAACATTTTGCTAGAAATAAATGTGAGTTCCATATCTGGAAGATACTGTATAATAAAATAGGTTAAAGATAAGCAGACACAGTGCTCCAATATTAAAATCCCAAAAGGATAAGGTTTTACATTCACTTGTTAAGTAAAGACTAAGCAGTCCTTTCTTGGTAAATAACATTGGCTTAGCTACGTTAAACCACAATCATTAATCAGTTTTTGATTTCCTAGTGTGCCAGGAATGTGATTTATGTTACAGAACAAAATCGTGAGCTTATTGGAAAGAACATTGTAAGTGTGAGATGCACACTTTGCCACATATACCTTACTCTCAAAAGTAGCTTCTTTCCAGAAGCAGCACTGCCAGTTTTCATGTAGTTTTAATTATTTCTCCTTTTGGATTGCAGAAAGATGTGCAAGCAGACACAGTGCCAGCAGAACACGGATTTTCTTTTGATGTTTAAAGGACACAAAAATACTGATCCTTGGCTAGAAGCTTGTGGTTTGATTAACTTGGCAGGCTGATGAAAATTAGTAGTTCTTCATCTTTCTGTCCTAATCACCTGCATCTGCTTGATTCTAATCAGAATGTTTTTTAATACACAGTATGACATGACTAGTTAACAAATAAAGTGTAAAATACTTACAGTATACAGCAGGGGTGAGCAACATCGGTCCTGGAGGGCTACAGTGGCTGCAGGTTTTTGTTCCAACCCAGATGCTTAATTAGAAAACAATCTTTGCCAGTAAAAAGTTGTATTTAATTTCATGACTTGTTAGTGTTTAACTTTGCAATGTCTGTTCATTCTTATATCGTGGATTTTTGTTT
Source organism: Polypterus senegalus (assembly GCF_016835505.1). Taxonomy (NCBI): domain Eukaryota; kingdom Metazoa; phylum Chordata; class Cladistia; order Polypteriformes; family Polypteridae; genus Polypterus; species Polypterus senegalus. The sequence goes on from NC_053167.1 coordinate 76,444,039, forward strand.
CCTTTCCAAGCATATCACTCAAATGATTTGAAGGCTAAAATGGAGGAGTAATTCTCAGTCCTTCACTTTTTTCTCTACTGAAACCTGCCAAATATTTTATTAGACCAGAAAGTTCACGATGATTACACAGAGATGCAAATAGAAACAAGTCAGATGGAGAACTGCTGGTCCCTTTGCCATTTGCTTCTTATTGCTAATAAAGAGCAACTAAAAACAGTGAATGTAGTTGTTTAAGACTGAAAAAAGGCTGGGGAATCTGAACTATAATGAAGTATAACAATGTTGCTTGGGCAGTATGTGCTTCATCAGCAATAACTGATATTCTTTAAGAAACTGGGAAGCCACTGAAGCCACTATGGCCCTCCAGGACTAACGTTGCTCACTCTTGGTAAATAGTATTATATAAAGCTAGCTGCGCTACCTGTCTAAGATGGATTGAAATCTAAGTAATCCATGTAGACCTCAGCATTAACATTGTAGTGCACTATCTGTTGGAATGTATTTTGGAATGCATTTAGTAACACAATGCATTACATTTGCCATGACAAACATTTGTAGTAAGTAAATGCATTGCTTTAAATGTCTGTGATGCGCCATCTGTTTGAATGCAATGTGTATGTCTGTTATACACCATTTTGTATGAGATTTGTAAAAACAGCTTTTAATATTTGTGATGTGCCATTAGTTGGAATAATAGACACATACAGTAGCAACCAGACGGCCACAAAAATACACAGACAACTTTCCTTTTATTAAGACGGATAGATTTGTTTTTACTCCAGTTCAAGGTCACATGATAGGACAAAGCTTACCCTGAATACAAGGCAGGAACAAAACTTGAATGAGGTGCTAGTCCTTAACTATAACCCCAAATTCATACTCAGTTATACTAGGTCAGTTTAAACTTACAAAATAACTGAACAGGCATGTTTTTAAGATTTGGTAGAAAAACCCATATTGACACAGGGAAAAAATGCAAACTCCACACAGTCAGTACCCAGGCATTGAGATAGCACTGCTACCTGTGTTGTTTCGATGTGGTGTGTTGTGCATCCAAAAGACATTTGCATTAGGTCAGCTGCATTTTCAAATTGATACTCTGTGTGTGTGTGTGTGTGTGTAAGTCCAACTTTCAACACACTGGCACCCTGATTCCAGAGATAATGTTCAGCTTATGCCTGATGCTGCTGAAGTAGGCGATGAATATGACTAAGCTGATTTGAAAACAGATGGATGGATATACATTACATTGAACTGCACTATAAGCTTTAGTTCAATATTTCCCTAAGCCATGCTTAAACAGTTTCACTAAAAAGATGTATATTATACACTATTAGATGACACTATATTATAGACAGCATAATAGCACTGTGATTACCATTGACTAGACTCAAATTTAAATTCAGTCAGTGTCTTTATGGAGTTTGCATGTTCTCTCCAGGTCCATACTGAACTTCTTTGAATACTATCTGTTCATGGCAGATCCCAAATGCCTTAACTTACATATTGCAGTACTTGAAAACTCCACATAGAAAATAACTAAATATTTTGATAGACGGCCGGCAGCTGTGCGTCCAAAGAATGGACGGATGGGATCCCCTAGGACAGTAGATGGCGATTTCCCTGCAGCACAGCGGTGCCCCGGATTCCTGCAGGGCACCATGGGATATGGAGTTCAGCTTCACAGCCCTGCTGGGTACCATGGGTGCCGCCAGGAGACGCTGCAGGGAGACACGGGGATTTATGCTTCCTGTATAGCCCGGAAGTACTCCCAAGTCACAGGGACGGAAGCCCCGAAGTACTTCCATGCTGAAGAAAAAGACAACACTCCAACGGACCCGAAAGTGCTGATGAGTCATGTGGACTGGAGGACAGAAGCACTTCCGGGTCAAGGACTATATAAAGAACTGGTGGAGACCCAGCAAGTAAGCCAGAGTTGGGAGGTGGTTTGACAGAGCTTGCTGTGAGGAGAGGAGGAGAGCATTGTGTTTATTTGTATTATTATTATTGCCTTTGTATGGTGGCGAAGGTGCTTCAAGGAACCATTATTGAAAGAGAAGGAATAAAATATCCTTTAGGTGCTTTTACCTGGTGTCTAGGACGTTTGTCTATTGGGTTTGAAGAGTGGCAGTGCCCCCTAGTGTCACCAGATGCAATTCAAACCTTAAAGAAGGTTTATTGGCAATTTCAGGTTGGCCATGTGTGAGTAGCTCTAGAGTTGATTCCTGTTTTTCAATAGTGCTAATGGGACAGACTTTGTTCTCCAAGACATTCACTTGAAATAGCGGTTTTAAAAACGTTATTTTACATAATGTAGTATTACATATGCTATACCGTACTCACAAATTAGCATACATTAATACAATAATCAAACACCAACAAGCATTCAATCTAAATTGGCAGTTAAAAAATACAAATTACATAAATTAATAAATGCATAGATATTAAATAAACTTCAAAAATATTTTGTCCAAATTCAAGAACATAAGCATGGTGAACATATCTGTTATCTGGTTTGTCTCCTTTGCCTTCCAGTATGATTGAACTGAGAGACGTTAATTTCAGCATGGCAGACCACCCATTGTCATTGCGTGTCTAATACCATATCTCAGATCCTCAGGAAATGCTCATTCAGCTTTGTCACTTCTTTTCTCTGAAATGTTCTTCTTTTGTCTGTACATTATATGTGCACTTTAGTCATGTACATAGAATTACATAGCTTTTCTTCTCTCACAAACTCTTCTGTACTGAATATGCAAGCATCCGTCAATATATGCTTACTAGAGTCTTTGAAATCTATTATCTTAAGTGTTTTACCTTGTTAATTAGAATTTAGGGCAAATCCACCTAACCTGCATGTTTTTGGACTGTGGGAGGAAAACTGAGATCCAAGGGGAAACCCACGCAGACACAGGGAAAACATGCAAACTCCAAAAAGGTAGGACTCAGGACGCGAACAGTGGTCTCCTTATTGCAAGGCAGCAATGCTACCACGGAGTCTAAGAAAATTAATTTAAACCTAAAACAGAGACCCTGTGTTGTAATCAAGAGATATGCCCATGGGACAAAATTACATTTAACATCATATGTAGACAATCTTTTCATCTGTGCAATGAAAAAAAGATTTTGACCACAACACTAAAATGTCAGAAACAAGAATGTATTTACAACTTCACCGATTTCCATCCATCTCTAAAATGTACTGTTAACAATTTTCAATAATCAGTTTTGACTATCCAGCATAGAAAGCCTCTGTTGACTACATACTTGTTGATTAATATTATCTCATCTACAATGTGCCACTCCAGCCACATTACAAGTCTTTTTTTATGTTTCACATACATGTTTGTGTAAATTACTTCATGACCTTAAAAGGAACAATACAAACAGAAAAAGTAGACCATCTGTCAAAAGATAATGCTGCTGGATAGAAATCACTCAGAGTAAATAATGGCAATCAAAGATGAGGTAATGAGAAATAATAAAACAAGACACTGTCCCTGGACAAATTTACTAAAATTGCTACATTAATAAAAACACATTTGTGAGCTTTAAATAAATATTGAAAAAACAGCATAAAGGCAATAACAGAAAATAATTTAGCCACAACTCTAAAGTACACTTGAAGAGCAAGGCCACATTCAGGGAAAAAAAAAAAAACCAAGAAGCTGAAAAAGGGAGAAAATAACAATGTCAAACTTCTTATCCAATCAGTTTCTAGACAGTATAAGTCATTGTAAGGATATAAATATAAAACTGCAAATAATAGAGAAGAACCGAATAATACAAAAATTAAACAAGAATGCAGACATTTCTTGTATGTATTCTAAAGGCCTCACTGACAGATTTTCTTTCCTGTCTCATACATAATGGATAATCACCTTTCCAGCTTTTACTGTAATCATATGACGCTTTTGCGTGTTCTTATAAAAAAAGTGATTGAACATTATAAACCACTGCAGAGGTTTGTCTACTAATTTCTTATGTATAGATCATCAGTTCTTCAGGAATAGAAATTGGTAGTGTTTGATAAAGGCTGTACTACAGTGGTGTGAAAAACTATTTGCCCCCTTCCTGATTTCTTATTCTTTTGCATGTTTGTCACACAAAATGTTTCTGATCATCAAACACATTTAACCATTAGTCAAATATAACACAAGTAAACACAAAATGCAGTTTTTAAATGATGTTTTTTATTATTTAGGGAGAAAAAAAAATCCAAACCCACATGGCCCTGTGTGAAAAAGTAATTGCCCCCTGAACCTAATAACTGGTTGGGCCACCCTTAGCAGCAATAACTGCAATCAAGCGTTTGCGATAACTTGCAATGACTCTTTTACAGCGCTCTGGAGGAATTTTGGCCCACTCATCTTTGCAGAATTGTTGTAATTCAGCTTTATTTGAGGGTTTTCTAGCATGAACCACCTTTTTAAGGTCATGCCATAGCATCTCAATTGGATTCAGGTCAGGACTTTGACTAGGCCACTCCAAAGTCTTCATTTTGTTTTTCTTCAGCCATTCAGAGGTGGATTTGCTGGTGTGTTTTGGGTCATTGTCCTGTTGCAGCACCCAAGATCGCTTCAGCTTGAGTTGACGAACAGATGGCGGACATTCTCCTTCAGGATTTTTGGTAGACAGTAGAATTCATGGTTCCATCTATCACAGCAAGCCTTCCAGGTCCTGAAGCAGCAAAACAACCCCAGACCATCACACTACCACCACCATATTTTACTGTTGGTATGATGTTCTTTTTCTGAAATGCTGTGTTCCTTTTACGCCAGATGTAACGGGACATTTGCCTTCCAAAAAGTTCAACTTTTGTCTCATCAGTCCACAAGGTATTTTCCCAAAAGTCTTGCCAATCATTGAGATGTTTCTTAGCAAAATTAAGACGAGCCCTAATGTTCTTTTTGCTTAACAGTGGTTTGCGCCTTGGAAATCTGCCATGCAGGCCGTTTTTGCCCAGTCTCTTTCTTATGGTGGAGTCGTGAACACTGACCTTAATTGAGGCAAGTGAGGCCTGCAGTTCTTTAGACGTTGTCCTGGGGCCTTTTGTGACCTCTCGGATGAGTCGTCTCTGCGCTCTTGGGGTAATTTTGGTCGGCCGCCACTCCTGGGAAGGTTCACCACTGTTCCATGCTTTTGCCATTTGTGGATAATGGCTCTCACTGTGGTTCGCTGGAGTCCCAAAGCTTTAGAAATGGCTTTATAACCTTTACCAGACTGATAGATCTCAATTACTTCTGTTCTCATTTGTTCCTGAATTTCTTTGGATCTTGGCATTATGTCTAGCTTTTGAGGTGCTTTTGGTCTACTTCTCTGTGTCAGGCAGCTCCTATTTAAGTGATTTCTTGATTGAAACAGGTGTGGCAGTAATCAGGCCTGGGGTGGCTACGAAATTGAACTCAGGTGTGATACACCACAGTTAGGTTATTTCTTAACAAGGGGCAATTACTTTTTCACACAGGGCCATGTAGGTTTGGATTTTTTCTCCCTAAATAATAAAACCATCATTTAAAAACTGCATTTTGTGTTTACTTGTGTTATATTTGACTAATGGTTAAATGTGTTTAATGATCAGAAACATTTTGTGTGACAAACATGCAAAAGAATAAGAAATCAGGAAGGGGGCAAATAGTTTTTCACACCACTGTATATATTTCACATCTTTATACAAAGTATACAGTATTTTACTTACCTGTACTATATGATGTTTTTGTAGGCTATAGTAATATGATGCACATAATAATAATAATAATAATAATAATAATAATAATAATAATAATAATAATAATAATAGACCCATGAGTAATGTTATTTTGGACAACAAACAGGCTTTTGGAGCAGTTTAACCATAGTGTCATTAAAATAATGACAAACAGATGGCTCCCAAATTAAACACACAGCACAACGTTACGTCCCAAAAAACAATCAAGAACAGTAAATCTTCTTTTATTCAGTCTAAATGAATATCTTTAACAGCTCTGCCAAACCTTATTTACAGTAAGTTAACCATCATTCCAGAATAATAGCAGGTTCTGAGGAAGATGCATTGACTGGGTGTTCCTACTCAGTTCAAGCCCAAACCAAACCCTAACTTTTACCTTTTACTTCACCTGCCACAAATTCAATCAAAATAGTAGACAGTTAAACAAACTGTTTGTGGCCACTTTGAAAAAAAAAATAAAACATCAATAATTCAGAAGATCACAATTCACTTTCAATCCTTGTATATTTTGAATAAGCACTAAAGACGCATGGTATTTCATAATGATTCTCTAATGCTACCCAAAAAACACAGCAGCTGATTGGCATTTATTTTGATCAGTTGCTGTGAATGTCTGAAAGTCGTAATTTTTTTAAAAGTCTAAACCTATAAGTAGACAGACAGACTGACAAACAGATGGATAGCAGAGGTAGGAGAAAAAGCAATAGAGTAGAGATTTGTGATATTTCCCAATGCTGTACACCATTGATACACAGGAGTCAGGTACTACATTTGTTTTGTGTGGTACATATGGGTTTAGGTATTTATTGAGCAGTGTTTGTAATGATAAATCTGTTGAGATGCAGAGTTTATGTATGTTTCTTGGTACTTGCATAATAAAATACATTCCAACATATTCAGCACTGCAAGCATTAGCACTACCTAAGAGACTACTAAACCAAACGCTTGTTTTAAATTTATTGTTTGAGTTCATTTCAGCTTTTGCAGTGTTACAGGAAAGAAAAAGCTTAATATGAAAATGCATTTTGTAAGCACTGTCATATTAAAATGAAGTTCTCTAAAGCACTACAAACTATGCCTTTCTTTAAAGTATACATCTTGAAGACTGATTTATGCTGAATTTATAAAAAAATTCTCAACATGAACAGTGAGATGCAATCACACAAAAAGAAACCTCAGTTGAAGTTGTTTGTCACCTTTAGCTACACACACTTCTCACTTAACTTGTGTTAAACATTGTCCAATTCAACTTAAAAATCTACATCTCTAACATTTCTGTTGAGTCAAATTATCCAAAATGTACTTCAATGAAGTCTCTAACTCTAAATCCTGTTGTCAAGCACCTGCCTCATTCAGTCACATCTTTTGGCAATGTCCCACACTCGTCACCTTGTTGGACTAAATGTTTTGTTAATTTATGGGACCATTTTGGATTCACACTAATCCCTGTAGCAACTATGTCTGAATTAAGAATGGGATATGATTGTTCAATGAAAAATCTATTGATATATCTTACACTACATTGCTAGCACAGCAATCTAACCTAACATTACAGTCACAAAAAAAATTTAATTTAGAAAATATTTGTTCCTAATTCAGCAAGCTGAAATTCAGCTAACCTTTACAATGCCCCAATATTGAGTAATTACTTCATAGTAAATCCAACGACTTCTTGCTTTGTTGATAGGCAGAACCCAGGATGCTAAATTTGACTTGAATAACATTCTATGCTTGATTAACGTGTGATTCGTTCACTTCAATTTAATTTATAAAAAAAAGGATAAAAGTAAACAAAAGAAAAGCTTGATGTCCATAAAATAAGGAGATATGAAGTATAACTGAATGGCTTTTACAATGAAGGGTAGTGATTTAACCACTATTGGAAACGGGGCTTTTCTATAGGTTTAGCTTATTTAAAAATAGTACCCCAATCTGCTGAATGTGTGAAAGTTTAGTATATATTATTAACATAGCCAGTCACCGGCAAAAACTTGCTCAGGATCTTGCCCTTTTCAATTGTATGTCCTTACACATATATCATCAATCCCAGGGCCTGTGACTTAAAAACAAATACTTATCCAGCTTCACTAAAGGCGTTTTTTCTTGTTCAGATAAATAAGCAAGCATCATGACTTCTGAAATGAGGGTATCATATTATACCACACAGACTCCCTCTCTCTCACCTTTGCTGTTTTCTCCCTGGAATCATACGAGACAAGTCCCAAAATAGTACCAGTAAAAAATTCCTCAGGGTCTTCTCCCTCAGTCATTCACATCTTCATATGGAGAGGCTGGCTGTGTACTCAGAGTCTCCAAGTCAAATGCAAATAGTTAGCCAGATTTGCTAAAGGGAATTACCCTGAGCGAGAAGGCTTCCTGATGTCTACTGCGAATGCCGAAGTTATCACATTACACAGTTCAGGCTCACTCTCTTTCAGTCTTGCTGTCTCCTACTAACACTTTCCACTAATATTGTATTTTCCGTTTTCTTTTCTAGCTGAATATACATCATAATTAAGGCTTTACAATTAAATTTAATATTAATTGCAATACACTATTCCCTCTTACGATTATTTTTCTGAAGTCATACTGCCTTTACTTTATTCTTCCTGTCAGACAGAATTGAATTGGTTCTGAAACAAGTGGTGCTTTATGTAACCACAACTGTTCTTTCTCCGAGTAGAACTTTCGAAGCATGCCTGAACACAACAAATTATATTAATTAGGGAATTGCAATGAAAAGCCGATACTTTCCTCAAGAATGGAGATGCAACTGCTCAACCGCCAACTGTTGCTTGGAAAACAAACTTCAAATTTGCATTATTACAGATAACGGGATGAATGTAGTGAATGCAGCTGCTATCAATAGACTTTGCTCAAGTTCTGTGCTTCGCAATTGATTTGGAGTATCCTATGATTGGTTGAGTAATTTTATTTCTTAGTAAGAAGCATGCATCTTTATTGTAAACAATAAATAAGGACTGTACAGCATGCAGGAGGGTCTACCGAACATGGCTGTAATGCCAAAGATCAGCTTCAAGTAAGCAGCCCTCCGACAGGAGGTGCGGCGCGGTGGGCTGTATGCACGGCGAGGGGGGAGTCCGTGAGGGACGCAGACGGGAAAGAGGCTCTTTCTTTGTAATAAGGAGTCTCAAACCGTCATGGCGTCCCAGAGTGAAAGGAGGAATGAGAAGCTGAGTGCCGATTCCTCCAATAGGCTGGGACGCGATGCTGGGTGCACGCGTCCGGGTGCTGGCCGCCCTCTGCGGAGGCAGAGGGAATCCTTGAGGCCGGCGGAGAGAGCGCAGGCGCTGCCGGCGATTCCACCATTAAGAGGGACACGGAAGCCACGGAGAGGGTGCCGAACAGGCAAGTGCCGGGGGTGCCGATTGGAGGGGGGGACGCTGCCAGTGTGTGGCACAGGAAGGGTGCCTTGGCAGCGGTTCTGCCCCTGAGTTTTCTTTTGTAGGGACGGACCCCGGGCGAGCAGTAGGACCCCCTTCGTTGGGGACTTGCCCTCAGATGTCGGACCGTCTGCTGAAGAATCTCTCTGCTGGTATGCGGGTGCCACCAAGGCTGGAGGAGGCTGCAAGGAAGCGAGTGGCTCCGACCAAAGGGGCGCGGAGGCCTCGGAGGGGGTGCCGAACGAGGGGGCCCCGAGGTGCCGGTAAGAGGGGGGAGTGCAACCTGTGCGAGGCGCAGGGGAGCACCAAGTGGTGGTGCTCTGGCCGCGTCTCCACCCCTGTCCCTGCTTGGAGAGCGGGACCGAACCCCAGCTGTCCTGGAGTAGGACCCGCTTTGAGGCTGTGCTGCCCTCGCGGGACGGGTCGCTCTTTCCCATGAGTGGTCTTCGCTTTTGTGGGGCACTGTCAGGGATGCCAGGGGCAATGACCCGGCCGGGACGCCGTGAGGGACCGGAAGAGGGTCAGAGCCCACCCTGAATCACGTGGGGGGCGCCTTCCTGGTTGCTCTGGGGGCCACGGGTACAGGGCATGGAAGCTCCACCCTGTAGGGGCCAGTGGTCACCGCCAGGAGGCGCCCCAATGCCTTGGGGACCTGTTACCCCAGCACTTCCGCCACACCAGGAAGTGCTGGGGGGAAGATTTAGGACGGCACCCGGAGAGCTGCCGGGAGGACAGCCGGCACTTCCGCCACGCTGGGGCGTGGCCAGAGGAGGAATGCCGGGAACACCTGGGGCTCATCCGGGGACTGTTCATTCAGCGCTAGAGTCGGGTGGAAGGAGGACAAGGCAGAAGAGAGTGGAGGCGGCCCGAAGAAAGGCATATTGTGGCCAGGACTGTGTGTGTTTGGGGTTTGTGCACTAATTTGGGGTCTTAGTGACCATTACTGGGTGTGTGTGACCATTGAAAACATTTGTAAATATTGTAAATAAACGTGTGGTGGTTGAGAAACAACATGTCCGCCTGTCTGTGTCCGGGTTGCGTCCACAGGACACATTTTGTTTTAAACACTAATTTAACAATTTCACATTAAGCATTTTTATGCAGTTGCCTAGAAAATTAAAAGCAAAATGGAGGATCCACTGTACTATGTATATAAAGAATACAGTATTTGCAGCTGGTAACACAAAATATGTTTTTCCATTATAGTGCTATGAATCACAATTAATATTCACAAGTATACTATTAAGCGCAACACTTGTCAATTATTAATTGTGTGGTAATTGAGCACCCCCACTCATAATGAACATTAACATACTTATCAGATACTATAATTTACATGGATATATATTTGAGAAGAAAAAATTGTAAAATGAATTATTTAAAAAATGTTTATTCTGATAGGAGGCCTAGTAAAGGAAAGATGACACATTTAGTATTTTATGACTTAACCATGAGACGTGTGGTAATATTCTTTTTGGATGAAATACAAGAATCTAAGATGTTAATCAACTGAGATTTTTTGTGACCATAGTTAAGAAATGTCAATTCTGCTGTTCTTATGGAAACTGAATGACTTCAGTGTTGAAAGCTATATTTTATAAATCTTTAGTGTTGAAAGCTGTATTTTATAAATCTTTTGAGTTTTCCATCTTTTAGTCTGGTTTCTATCTTTGGAAATAAGCACATTGACAATAAATATAGCTGGAACACTTTAATGGATGAGTCATTAGACTCGGACCATGTCTTAAAAAGGTCAATCAAATCATTAATGATCCCACTCATCCTATGCACAATAAGTACCATGCAAGTAGTTTGACAAGCACAAGATCCCTCAAATACAGAAAAGGACATTTATACCTTCAGCAATGCAACTCTTTTTATGCTCAACAAGAACTGTAACAAACCGACTAGACCAAACTGAATAAATTCTGATGGAGTAAGCCTTTCTCACCCTTTAACTGACTGATGTACAGTAAGTATTTAGGTTTAAAACCAATTTGAAGTGTTTTATCCATTTACATGTAGTGCAAAATTTACTACTGTGTCATAATACGGCAGTACGGCATTTTGCAGTATGTTTATACTGCAACTACAAAAAGAAATAAATGTATATTTTTATATACATCACCAAAAAAGGATATCATTTTGCATTTTATGGACAGCTCTCCAGCTGTCTTAGATAAAAAAAAAAGTTTATACTTTAGTGGGGTGTAAACTAAAACAATTGTAGTAAATTGCCCTTTTACATGGTGAAATGTGATCTTAATCACCATCGCTCCAGTCAGACTTGCTTGCAGTTTTCCATTTCTAAATATGTTTTTGCACAAGCTATTGAGTAACAGTTTTAAAATTCAAAGAGAAAAGTGAGAAAATAGTGACTGAGAAAATTATCCACATTTCTGAATTAAATATACAGCTATCTCATATACTGCCAACTAAGATTAGGTAGACACATCCATTTACAATTTTCATCTTTTAACCATTTTATTTTCAACTAGCAAAATACCCGCGCTTCGCAGTGGAGAAGTAGTGTGTTAAAGAAGTTATGAAAAAGAAAAGGAAACATTTTAAAAATAACATAACCTGAATGTCAATGTAATTGTTTTAAAACTGTTATGAGTGTTGCTGTCATCAAGGATTTGATTATCATTATGTCTTTCAATCAGGTTCGTATTTGGAGGACGTGTTGTGTTCAAGTTACATTCCGTGTTTGTCAACCGTTGTAAAGATAACAGGTTTCATTCATCGAAGTGTTCACTACCCAAATCGCTAAAGGCAAGGAAGCGCGTACAGTATTTTGAACGAAAAGGGAGAAGACAGCGAAGGAATGGAAAGGTGAGAAGGAAAACTGTTTAAATAAAGAGCTGGGAAGGTGAATGGACAGAAGCAGCCAGCGGTACAGGAAGGAAGACTCCGTAATAAGGATGGTTGGGTGCACATAGAAGGTGTAACAATAGGACTGTTAAGCCTTATGATAATGTTCCCGCATGAAGGGTTTAGAGAGACGCACCGGGAGAAGTATAGAAAAGGGAACCCCGTGTGACTGTTCTGCTGTTCTCCTTCGACAGTTCTGTGGCTCTGCATATTTGTATGCACCTCTCTAAACTTGCATCACTGGTTCCGCACACAATTCGGTCACGTATAAGGGAACTGTTAATCTCCCCGAAATTGCATGTGCCTGCTAACACTCTCAGATCTGTGACGTAGTCGTCTATATTTTCTCTCCTTACCTGATTTCTTGAAAAAAATCTGTACCTCTCTACAGTTTCGTTTATTTTTCGGGTTGTAATGTTCATCAAATTTACGTATCGTCAAGCTCATGGTTAACTCATCAGGTCTTACATCACCAGTCAGCACCTGAAACAATTCTCTGCTGCTCTCTCCAATAAGATAACGGAATAATCTGACCTTAGTGTTTTCCTCTGCCTCCGGCATTGCAAGTTCTGTGAATAATCTGAACTCGTCCTTCCATGTTCTCCATGACTTCGCCAGATCTTTAGCATTGAGGCTTAATGTCAGCGGCGGTCTCAGACCCTCCATTTTCCTTTCGTGTGAGCGTCTCTGCGTCCTTAACTTTTAACAGCAAACTGGCGTGACTTTCGGCACAGTTCCATCACCTACGCTGCCACCATGTTTCTCTCTCGAGATTATTAAAAAGCACAGACTCACGCTTCCAGTTTATGTCTGTTTATTTCACAGTAGTTAAAGCCAGAACAAAGTCAGTTCACGTGAGCTGCTCAGTGTACATGCATTGAAGCTTCTCAGCCGTGCTTGTGGTATCTAGTGCGATCTATCTCATGAATATCGTATTCGTCGTAGGCATGTCAAACGCCAGCAGCAGCCTGTCTATGAACTTAATTTAAACTTAAGGCTTACACCGTGCTTTGTTTCCGCAGTAGCTGCACTTATGAATATGCTTGTATGCGTCACTCGCTTCATATTTTTTTGCTGCCTTCTCAATTGTCTAATGCGTTTTTTTGAACAGGTTTCATTCATCGAAGTGATCACTACCCAAATCGGTAGTCGTGAATCTAAGATGTTTAACAGGCATTCGGTATTAAGTTGTGGATTTGCCTGCGAATATTTAGCGGCAGCGTGTCTATGAACGTAATTTAAACTTAAGCTTTACACCTTGCTTTCCTATTGATATGTGTACAAAAGGCTTGTTCAGCGTCAGAGGGTTGTTACATCACACACTGCATGCATGGGTTTACCTTTCCTAGTCCTGCAAAGTCAGTTCACGTGAACCGCTCCGAGTACATGCGTCGAAGGTTCTCAGCTGTGCTTGTGCGATATTGCAATGTCCACGTCTTTATTTAATGTTAGCTAACTTAAAAGTTTCTTTCGCACTTTCGCTGAGTTTGTTCCTGACCATCTCATCTTCGTTTGCATAAGAACAGTCCTTCACCCACAAATATTTTGCATCAGCGTGTCTATTGGATAGCTGCTGACGGACGGCCTTATATGGGCAGGCACAACTCCGCCTCAGATGGCGATCGAGCTGCAGGCTATAGCCATATATATGGACGAAAGTAGGTTCCAGTGATTACCGCTACAAGTAGAATTTCTAAACGAAACCTGCCTAACTTTTGTAAGTAAGCTGTAAAGAATGAGCCTGCCAAATTTCAGCCTTCCACCTACACGGGAAGTTGGAGAATTAGTGATGAGTGAGTTAGTGAGTCAGTCAGTCAGTCAGTCAGTCAGTCAGTGAGGGCTTTGCCTTTTATTAATATAGATTAATGTTTGAAATGCAGTGGACGGTAACTGTGACATATTATATACAGTATATACAATACACAGTACGCTTGAGGGAGGGAGAGAAAAGAAAAGATAAAAGAAAATTCCGGACAGCACACTGACCTGTAATTACACAAAAGTAGCTGTAGTAAAAAGGAACTGCTGGCTGTTTCACTAAAGCATGGATCATAGGGACTAAATTGTCCCGCTGGCATTGCAACTCCATTTTTGTTTCTGACTCATGAAGCCTAGGTTTTAGTGTGAAAGGAAAAACAAAACAATAAAAACAAATACTGGGATGGCAGCTTCAACAAGCCACACCTGCTGACACTTTCTTCTCCATAGTCTTGTGGAGTAGTCAGACAGCAGTCAGAAAACCAGCACGCACTCCTCCCAAGTCATGGAACTCATTGAGACTTGGATCCATTAAGAGTTCGGCAATGCCTTCCACCAACTTCAGCTTCTCTCATTACTGTTGCACTGCTGGAAAGGGTGAGAGACTGCTTTGCTGATTTCAGAGATATGGAAATTTCACCCCTCTGGATACTCTAGGTAACCCTAGCTTAGAGTACCATGCAATTACTGTCTTTGAACCCTGTTAACATTTATTGCTGACTTTACTTCCTTCCAGGTGAACTGTGCAACCTCTTCAATGATAGCAATCCCCTTCTAATACACTGGGACCTGAACATCCACCTGGATAGCTAGTCCACATGCTATTGAATTACTCCCTCTCATTTCCTCCTCCAGTCGGATGTTGCTCCTCACCCCAACAACTCTCAAATCTGGACAAGCCTGGATCTTGTTCTGCCACAAACACACATACCCCTGCAAATACAGTACAACTGTCACTCCCTTAAATATGGTCAATAACACAGGAATACTTGAATAGGACACCAGTTATCGTGTGCCTACAAATGTGGTTAATCAGTCTGCCAAGAAGTGCCATGCCGAGTTGATCAAGTCTGTATTTCTGGAATGTATTCCATTGCAGATTTTCAAGAGACAATGATGATCATATTTTTAAACAATGACAGACTTATACCCTGTAGACTATCAGTGACAACACTGAAGTGCCTAGGAACCTACGGGAATGCATTGGAAACAAGTGTCCCAAAACTGCACTTTGCAGCACAAAAGTACAACTGCACACACTGGGCTACCAAAGTGTTTTTGATCAAAAACAATGTAGTTGTTGCTTCATACTCCCTGTATTCTCCAGATCTTGCTCCATGTGACTTCCTTTAGTTGCTGAAATTACAATTGAAACTACAGGGAAGAAGATTTTCTACTGTAGAAGAAATGCAGGAAAAAATTCAGGCAGCTGTAGACACGGCAACAAGATGTGAGTATGGAGAATTTTAATAATGATGATAGAATGCAATGGGCCAAGCGTATTGCATCTCAAGAAAAGTATTTTAAAGATGGCAAAAAGTGAATTTCTGAAAGTTTTATATTTTTTTTTTCTTTTTAAAACAATGCCAGAAAGGTTTGGGTCCCCCCTCAAACATCTGAACACTTTTTCATTTTCTCTCCCTTCTTCTCCCCCTGCCGTTCCTCCCCCTTGTGTCTTTTCACCATCATCTCTGAACTCTCTCCTTCACCCACTTACATCCTCTGGTCTCCTATTCCACTCCTCCTCCTGACCACCTCTACTCAATCGATGATAACACCGCCATTAACATCCTGTCCTCATGTATTGATACTATCTGTCCTCTCTCTTCCAGGCCTGCATTAAAATGACCCTCCTGTTCTTGACTCTCCAAAGCACTATGCATTCTACAGACCAACCTTAGGATAGCTGAATAGAAATGGTACTAAAATAAGGACCAAGCACATCTGAGGAAGTATCAGTTTCTTCTGTTCTCTTTCTCTTCTGCCAGCAGCAGTGCCAAAGACAGCTTTTCCAGGATAAGATTAGCAGCACCATAGGAAGTCATAGATTGTTCTTTTTTCCCCACTCTCCTTGACTATTAATGATTTTGGAAGTAATCAATGACCAGTTCTTAGCAGTTCAGGTAGTTATTCAGTTCCCTCCCTCTCAAAGTTCCACATTCTACACATTCTCTCTGCTCTCTAACACTGATGTATCATATCTTCTCTCCAGCCTTCCCACTCTTCTAGACCTCACCCCTTCCAGGCTCATTCTTCCTTACTCATTTCTGCACTCATGCACATAATCGACACCTTAAAATACAAAGGCAAATTTTGCAACATTTAAACAGGCTCTTATAACCCCAATGCACAAAACATCCACACTTACATACATACCACATCTTTGGTAGCTAATGACAGATTAGTCTCCCTTAATTTCCTTCTTATTTAATATGGTTTAAAGTGTGGCCTTCACCAAAGTCACTTTTCTCCAGCAGAACAATCTGCTTTATTTTAATAGGTTCAACTTCAAGAACGGTCATTCCTCCGAGATGGCCCTGCTGACTAAATTACCACTATGTTACATTTTGATTTATCTTCTGTTTTTGATATGGTAAAACTACTGGATCCTTACTGTCACCCACTCCAAACTAGGTATAACTAGCACTGGTTTGACTTCTACCTCTTGGTCAAGTGTCATGGAAGGGAGAGGTGTCTAAGCCACATCATGTAATCATGGGGTGCTCCATCGATTGATTCTTCTCCCTGTATACCACCTCACTAGTTCTTATCATCAAGTACCATGGCTTCTCATATTACTGCTGTGCCAAATGTTCATGTTGTTCCCTCCTGAGGACAACACAGTATCACAAGGAATCTCAGCATATTTTAATGATATCTGGGATTTGATGAAGAAGCAACATCTCCTATTCCATCTGTCAATGACTAAGCTCCATTTTATCCCAGCTAGTCCTCTAATTCAACATAACATTGCTGTAAAGCTCAACTAACCATCATTAGCACATTGCAAGTCAGGGCATTAACCTTGCGGAGCTGGATGAGCAACTAATTTTTTCTGATTGTATTGCTGCAGCCTCCCATTCATGCCAATCCATTCTGTATAACATCCAAAAGATTAGTCAATCTCTGTAGGAGTATTCAGCACTATTTCAGGCACTTTTAACAACATGACAGGACTACTTTTATTTTTACTTTCCAATCTATATGGTCTCATTTCAGATGTCATTTCCTACAGTCGTGATGGCTGCATGTCACTCTCCTTTTCAGATCGCTCTGCTGACTCCCTGTTGCTCCAAATAAAGTTCCTGTCATTAATGTTTGCCTAAAAGGAAGTCTATGGTTCAGCACCTATGTATTTGGAGACCATCATTAGGTCTCTCTCAAATGAAGCTGCTAAAGAATGGCATTTGAGGACACCACATCCAAAGGGCATCACATTTCAACTGACTTTTCATGCTGGTAGAATAAGTTACCCACATTCATCCAAAAAGATGACTCCCTTAGTGTGTTTAAGAAGCGTTTGAAGATTTCTTGTTTTGTGAATGTTTGTCTAATTTCAAATTGCTTTTGATGCTAGGTCTCTTTGTAGTTAAAGTTAGGCTAACTTGCCCTGTGCTCTAATTGTTGTTTAGTAGAGCATTTATTTGTTTTGGTCAACTTGTGTAACTTTGTTTTGTAAAACTTGTTTCAATACACTCCTAACTAATGCGATTCAGTTGTGTTGATCTCATTTGTAAGTAGCTTTGGATAAAGGCATCTGCTAAAGGAATAAATGTAAATGTAACAAAGTACTGTAAAATTAAAGTTGGTGGACAGGGGATTGGAACTAAAGGAACATTTACACTTTAAAACTGAATAGATGCAGACAGTTACCGGCATGATCACGGGCAGAGGAATCCTCCAGCAGAAACATGTGCCTGGCACTGCACTGATGCAGAATTACTCTACGCATGCACACTGGCCTTCTCTTTCAACACATCCATGCTTTGATGTTTAGCCCATGCACTGTTGACGTGCACAGCAATGCATGGAACTGCACAGACACAAAAAATCTGAAGGCACACACATCATGCAGACACGCAAAGTGTAAACAGGGTGGCATTAAGTGGTGTTTCCATAGATCACAACATTTATACATTTTTATGACCTGGGAATGAAAAATAATAATTTTTCGTAATTCCTGAAAAATCTGTCTGAGGGTACTGGCTTTGCTTTTGTCACTGAAATCAATATTGCTTTAACTAGTTCAGCTTTTAGATTTGGTTCCAATTAAATTAGAGTTTCAGGGTTTTCCATAACTTCATTTTACTTTTGTGGCAGTAGGGGGCGCTAGTGCTCCCTTGAACCCTCAGGTACAACTCCAGACACCAGGTAAAAGTCCAAGACCTTTTATTTTGGGTCACAGTGCACCAAGCACCTTCCACACTACTCATATATTAAACCACAAAAACACTACCAAATATTCTCTCTCCTCGCCCAGACACTTTGCTCCTCTCCCACCCACCACAGCTCGTTGTCTGGAGTGAGGCACCGCCCTTTTATAGCCCCTGACCCGGAGGTGTTTCTGTCCCAACAGTCCACAGTTCCTTATTCCTTCCGGGTCAGGGCAATCAGTCCTTTACTTCAACCCGGGAGCACGACATTTCTTCCTGTCACGTGACTATGACGTACTCCCGGGTTATACGGCATCACAGTGACTCCTGGTGGTCCCCGAGGTATCCAGCAGGGCTGTATATAAACACTACAAAGTCCATAAGGCCCTGCTGGACCTCGGGCACGATCTTGCTGTCGGTGGAGCTCCTCCTGGCGGCCTGGGGGTGCGGACCGGCATGGGAAGCCGGCAGTCCTCCACAACTTTGTATTTACTTTGAAGCATAATTTTGTTTGAAACATCTTTTCATGAATGATCTTGTATATCAAATGAGTTCATTCGTCTTTGCCATTACTATATTATCCCCATATAAAATTGCTTAATACATTGTAATAAAAATTTAACAAACTTTGTTTTGGGTCAATGCAGAAATGAAAAAACTAAGAAACTGAGAAATAACAGCTCACTTAATTAGATAAGGAGTCCAATTAAAAACAGAAGTTGGTTAGAACAAAAATCTGCAACCACAGTGGATCTCCAGAAACAAGTTTGGGAACCAATGGCTTAGGGTATCTAATATCACGATACAATTTTTTATTTTAGTTATTTATTTTTTAAGGAAATCTTTACAAATGAGTGCAAATCCATTGCAGCGATCCTGCTCAGGATAAGCAGGTTGGGAAAATGGACTGATGGATACATTGTAATTACTGTAGTGAGGTTTTGAAACTAACAGTATCAGTTGACGTTTTAAGATTTAGTGCTTGCTAGTAAACGATTGCCTTCATTTTTAAATATGGAATCTGTAATGGAATATACGAAATGGAAAAAAAAAAATGGAATTCTTTGATGACATAAATTTAATTTACGGTATATTAAAAGCTAGTGCCTAGTGGGTAAGCTATCCACCTTAATTTGAGAAACATGCACAATACAAAAGAACACTTTTTTTTTACATGCATTTTACTACCAACACACGTACTGAGAAAGAACCTTTTTGAATAAGCACCTGCACAGAACTGAAAGGAAAATGGAAACGTAGGTGGGCTAAACAGACGCAGTAGACTTTTGTGCGTTTAGCTGTAAAGATTCTTCAGAAATACAACTTTCCCATATAAAATAACAATTTTATAATAACATAATTTTGCAGGATGTATTCTGCTTTATCCCAGGAAACAGGAATGTTAAAATTAAATAGATTTCCCACTTATTCCAAAATAAATTGAACAAACAAAACAATCTTTTTGATAACAACTGATCATGCAAAAAAAAATATATGAAACTGACCCGCTCACATCCAGGCATTTAAGGTGTCATTTTCTTTAGCACTTGAATCACTATACTCCTTAAATGCACTCAAAGTGAACCTTTGACTCCACTGGTATCAGTTTATCCTTAAATGTGCAGGAGGTCTTTGTGGAGTGAAGGCAATTTAAGGTATTACATGAAGTATAACAAATTCAGCTCAGCATAAAGACAAACGCACAATGCTGTGGCAGACTGGTACTATACTTAATAATAACGCTCACTTGCTCTATTGGCTCCTGCTCTACAAAGCAAATGTCTTTCCAGCTGATCCTTTATATCTGTAGTTGCTGGTCCTTATCAGTACAAAATTATGCATAAAGTTGCCTCCTAGGTTAAAAGTCAAGTGCTTTTTAGATGCATATGAATCAATTCAATAAATGACTGCACATTTATACTCCATTAAATGCATCCTATAAATGGCACTGAGCCGCAGTACCATAACATTAAGGCCTAACACCAAGGACACAGAGAACAGATATCTGGAAGCAGAGAGAGAAAAGACAAGGGGGGTTGAGCTTTTAAATGATCTTTGGATCTGGTCCACTATATGCAAATAATAGGACAGTCTTAATCATTTGACTGCAGGCTTAGGAATGGAAGAAAGAAGACCATCCAAACATACACACATACGCACAATATTAAATTATGAAATGCAGATAGATTATAGTCCTCGGACAAGACTTGTGTTGATTCTTGACAGCAAGAGTGATGTGGAGATATAATCTCTAAATGAAGCGCTTAATAGCATTCCACATCGCACACCAGAGAAACCTGCCGTGTCAAGCATCTACACAGTGAAGTGTGCAACACAAAAAAGCAGAAGGGGAAACATCATCAAAAATATGCATTTTTCTCCTTATTTTGTCAATGAATAAAAATCCCCCTAATTAAAAAGATTCTAAGCATGCCCACTCCAGTCGCCCACCAGAGCCTACAGGCTGACAGCTCTGTTACACAAACAAAAGGAGACTGCAACACTTCCTTTCAGAGACCATATCAACACAAAGCCATTCAGTATGAAGGCATGCATGACAAAAATAGCAGATGAAAGCCTTTAAACAAATAATCTGACTTTCATTTACTACATTGCTTTTGGAGGTGGAAATAAAAGCACTAATTAGCAAGGTGGGGGGAAGATTTCAGCAGGGAAGATGAACATAAAATGTGCTCAGTCTTTCATTTATTAAGGGCCAAAAATATGCTTTCCCTTTGGAAATGAATCTGGTTCCAGCTCATAAATGTTTAAAAATATGACATAAAATATTTTGCATTTATAATGAAAACTCCTTTAGGCACTCAACATCTGGAATTCCAACACTACGTTCCTCTAGAAGGCACCCGAAGTCTCAGAATTGTCATAATAAAAACAAGCATTTTTTAATTCAAAATTACAAATTTATCTCAGTTTACTGTTTCCACTTATGCCACTTATCTTTTCAAACTTCTTTCATCGAGTTTAGTGTCACAGGGACAGAGACAATCTCAACATATTAAGTGTAAAACAGGAATGGGAACCACTTCATTGCAACTCTGCAAGGCACACTTTCACATAGAGGGCTAATTTTAGTCTGCAGTTAACATATACAAACAGTGTTACCCAACTTCACCTAGGAAATTATGAATGACAATGGTGCCATCTATTAATCGGATATATTAGAAACTAGCTGACCCACGGCGTAGGATACACCGCATAATTATTCATTGATGGGTAAACACTTCCTGAAAGACACAATTCAACAATCCCCTATTCAACATCGCGATAGGGCGGCGGCCATCACTCCGGGTTCGGTGTCGGTCTAACAAAGGAAAAAAAGAAGGGGCACAGAAACTACAGGGAGAACAGAAGCTTGTGGGGACAAACAAAGACGGCAGCAATGAGAGAGACCTGTTAGCAAAGCAAAGCAGCCAGAACCGAAAAGAACAATGAAAAGTCAACATGGGTCAGAGGTGCATGTGGACTGTAGCAGAGACCAAAGCGACTGAGGATGTGTTTGGCGAGGTGTATGTATTGTCAGGGATGCCAGGGGCAACGACCTTGCCGGGATGCCGTGAGGGACCGGATGTGGGTCTGTGCCCACCCTGGATCACGTGGGGGCCGCCATCCTGGTTGCTTTGGGAGCCACGGGTTGAGGGCATAGAAGCCCCACCCTGTAGGGGCCAGTGGTCACCGCCAGGAGGCGCCCCAATGCCTTGGGGACCTGTTACCTCAGGACTTCCATCACACCAGGAAGTGCTGGGGGGAAGAATTAGGAGGACACCCGGTGAGCTGCTGGGAGAACAGTTGGCACTTCCGCCATGCTGGGGTGTGGCCAATTGGGGAGTGCCGGAAACCACCTGGAGCTCATCCGGGAGCATATAAAAGGGGCCGTCTCCCTTCATTCAAGGCTGGAGTCGGGTGGAAGAAGTACAAGGCACGTGAAGAGTGTGGAGGTGGCCCGAAGAAAGGCATTGTGTGTCCAGGACTGTGTGTGTTGGGGGTTTGTGCACTTTATTCTGTGTCTGAGTGACATTATATTTGTAAATTATTGTAAATAAATACGTGTGGTGGTGATTAACAACATGTCCGCCTGTCTGTGTCCGGGTCGGCTCCACAATATACAGTATGTATATATATATATATATATATATATATATATATATATATATATATATATATATATATATATATAGATAGATAGATAGATAGATAGATAGATAGATAGATAGATATGTATATAACTGAGTACTTTAATGTATGCAATATTGTTTTTTTATTTCCCCTGAGGGGCTGATATTAGTTCACTGGAGCTTATTACTCTTGAACATGCTATATTCAATTGTCCAAGAGTAAAATATTCCTACTGCAGATCAATTTCTTCTTTTCCTCGTGACTTCTTGGCCTTTGTTGATGGTCATTGCAAAAAATAGTTTTAAAGGAAACAGTATTATTTTGAATTCAAACAGGTAATTAGAATAATGGGAATTTTGGGTATAAATGTAATTTCACCTATAACACATCCTGTAAATTTGGAAGTTTCAATCAGATTTGAATGCAACACTTTGATCTGTAATCTTGTACCATTACAAATTTTTGGAGGGTTAAGGCCAAAAACAATATACACTAAATCGTGATTTACTTTGCTTATTACATAAAACATTGATGTTTACAAGCTGCACATTTATGTTGGCAAAGCAATGAACTGAACATTATAAGTACGGATGCTCAGGTTTTTCAAGGCTGATACTAATCACCGATTTCATGTTACTTGATCATCCATTTCCGATATTGATCCTGATTTTATTTTATTTTTACCCCTTTAAAAAATTTTACACTAATCTCCTGTATAACCAAATAGAAGAAGTCTTATGGCCTATATTAAAGTGTAATTTTTATAATTCAACCATAGACCACAGGAGTTAACTGTTCATTTTTTATTAACAAAATGAAATTCTGTTGGCTTATTGTTAAGTAACCATAAAATACTTAAATAAACTTTCCTTAAAATATATATTACTTTATAAAATATGTACAAAAACATGTATACATAATAAATATGTTATAAAAGAAAATAAAATGCTCTTATAATTACAAGCTGCTGTACTTTTTAGTTTTTTTTCGGCAATGAAGATATCTGAAAGGAGGCTTAAAGTAGTTTTCACCATTTCTATAACAACAAAACAAAAAAACATTATATATTTAGTGAGATTTTTAAGACCCCGACAACCCCCCAGCTGTGCTGTACACCAAAACTCTGTCAGCACAGGCAGAGATTGCTTGTCAATTACTGTGGCAACCGCAGGATTGCAGGCTCACCAAGCAACTGCTTATTTGCTGTGTCTATATGTATTAAAGTGGCAGCACCTGTTTGACTAAATACTGACTGTCCCTGTTTAATTGAAATAAAGTTGGTTTTCTTGAAGCCTTCAGAGTCAGTGTCTTCTCTCAGGTGCAAGACAGTGAGTTATGTGGCATTCCTCTGGAGATTTTAAATGACCAGGGTACGCCCTTCACTTCTCACGTCATGAAGCATTTGTGTGAGAACCTTGCTATTAAACAACTGAGCACCACTGTTTATTACCCACAGATGAATGGCCTGACTGAACAATTTAACAAGATTTTAAAATGGCTGATTCAGTGGATGGGCCATGATGACCCGACCTCCTGAGATGCCATGTTGCCCTTTCCCCATTTGCTGTTTGGGAATCCCCCAAGTCATCCACTGGTTTGAGTCCATTCACACTGTCATTTGGCCACCAACCACAAGGCAGGAACAGACGGGGGTTGGCAATGCAACTCACAGGGTGAGATTTGTTAATTGGATCGTTTCAATCCAAGAACAGATTTCTAAATTATCCTCTACCACAGTGAAGCATCAGCAGTGCTAACAGGAGACACAAAAACATAACTAGGACAAGAAAAGCAAACTTCACAAATTCAAACATTGTGATCGGGTACTGGTTTTGATCCTGTCTGACCCACATAAATTTCAGGCGATGTGGCTGGCTACAGTAGTTGTGGAAGAACATATGTATCCTGTAAATTATAAGGTCAGGATTCCTGGCCGATGAAAGGCAGTACAAATCTTGTATGTGAATATTTTGAAAGAGTGGCATGAACCCCAGGAGGTGCTGACCTCTTCCACTGCAATCTTTCAGACTGAGGTTGCTATTGGTGATGATTTGACAGACACAGAAGGCCAAGTTGCTGTCAGTGATTGGAAGGAACTCTTAATGTCTTTTTAGCCATGCCTGGCCAAACTGAAATTGCTGAACAAAAGAATGTAAATGAACTTTATGTTAAAGCACAAATGTGCCCGTATTGTCTTCCGGAAGCAATGAAGAAGGTGATATGCAAGGAGGTGGAGCAGATGGTCAAGCTGCATGTAATTCGCAAGTGTAAAATCGAGTTGCAAAGCCCAATTGCTCTGGTACCAAAACCAGGTGCCTTGGTTCAGTTCTGTATAGATTTTAGACATTTGAATAAGATTGCCAAGTTTGATGCATACCTGATGCCGTGTACTGATGGAGAAACTCTGATAAGCCTTGTATATTTCCACCCTGGATCTCACAAAGGAGTACTGGCAAGTGCTCCAGGAGAAGTCCAGTTGAGAAAAGATCACATTCACCACTCCTGACGGGGTGTTCAAATTCATCAGACTCCCATTTGGTCTCCAGGGGGCACTGTTCACTTTTTAGTGCATGATGGCTCAGATTCTGTGGCCCCATTCCGCATATGCTGGAGTCGAAGATGTGGTTATTTTCAGTAATGATTGGAGATCGCATCTCCACAGCCTGCATGCAGTGCATGACAGTTTGAGGCTGGTTGGGTTGAAAGCTAACTCTAAGAAGTGCAAATTGTGAACGTCGGAAATCCACTATTTAGAGTTCTCTATGGGGAATGGTTTGATTAAACCTCAGTAGCAGAAGGTGGGTTGGGTGCTTGCGTATGCACGTCCGGGAACACAGAAACAAGTTTGGGCTTTCCTCTGACTCACTGCTTATTACAAATGATTCACTCAGAATTTTGCACATAGAGCTGCACCTCTCACTGACATGACAAAGGACAAAAAAAATGGCATTGTCTGGACCAATGATTGTGAGAGGTCCTTTTCCCACTTAAAGGCCACTCTGTCTTCATTCCTGGTTCTGTGGAATCAGGACTTTTCGAAGGAGTTCATTCTACAGATGAATGCAAGAGCTTTAGGTTTGGTGCTGGTACTCTCTCAGTACTTTGATGGGGAAGAAAATACCATCACGTTTCTGAGCAGGAAATTACTCTCCAGGAAGTGTAATTACTCAAACATCAAAAAGGAATGTTTGGCAGTTAAGTATGCGGTAGAGGCCCTCTGCTATTATTTGTGGGGCAGACGATTTACCCTAATAACGGATCACGCTCTGCTCCAGTGCTTCTACCAGTAGAAAGATAGAACTTCCAACTCACTAGGTGGTTTATTAGTTTGCATCTTTTTGCTTTTGATATTCGCCATCATCTTGGGTATGCGCACGTCAACACTGAAGTCTTCTCATGTCTGGCCAAGCCCGGCTCAGACTGACGCATTGCTCACCCTGGTGTGAAGAAAGCTGGGGGGTTATGAGATTTTTGAGACTCTGACAACCTCCTAGCTGTGCTGTGTGCCAAAACTCTGTTAATACTGGCAGAGATTGCTTGTCTGTCACCAAGGCAACCACAGGTTCATGCATAATGCACCTGTAACCAATGACTGATGCAAGGAACAGTTTAACGCCGCCACTACTTGTTTGCTATGTCTGAGTGTATTAAAGAGGAAGGTCCATTTTAATAAATACCATGACTGTTTTTGTTTAATTGAAATAAAGTTGGTTTTCTTGAAGCCTTCGGAATCGGCGTCTTGTCTCGGGTGCAAGACAGTGACTTATGTGTCATTATATATATTGTCACGCACGTGCGAGTAGGAGACCGCGGACGGATTTTAACAAACCTGGGAAGACATTCGCCGGCAGGGAATGGCGGGGTACTAACTTTCTCTCTGTGCTTTCTTGCAAAAAAAGACCCTCGGTCTCCATAAACCGGCTTTGCCTGCAGTACGGTACTTCCGCCCTTACTCCACCATCTTGTCCTGACGCCATCGATCCCAGCATCCCTCACGGTTCCTTCCCAGCATTCCTCCACTTCCGCCCTTCCTCATAAAATGGCCGCCGACGCAATGTTTCGTCGTTGCGCATATGAACTGTTTAGTTTATATTTTGACCTGCTTTTTTCTTTGATTTATTGTGGATCGCCTACAATATACGGGCCGGAAAACCCCAAACCTTTGTGCTGTCTCCTCTTGAGATTATTACAATATATATATATATATATATTTTCCAACCCGCTGAATCCGAACACAGGGTCACGGGGGTCTGCTGGAGTCAAACCCAGTCATCACAGGGCACAAGGCAGGAACCAATCCTGGGCAGGGTGCCAACCCACCGCAGGTGTATATACACACATATATATATATATATATATATATATATATATATATATATATATATATATATATATATATAAAAAGCAAACATTTTAAAAATAACGTAAGAGGATTATTAATGTAATTGTTTTGTCATTGATATGAGTGTTGTTGTCATATCTATCTATCTATTTATATATATATATATATATATATATATATATATATATATATCTCTATCTATACTAATAAAAGGCAAAGCCCTCACTCACTCACTCACTCACTCACTCACTCACTCACTCACTCACTCACTCACTCATCACTAATTCTCCAACTTCCCGTGTGGGTGGAAGGCTGAAATTTGGCAGGTTGATTCCTTACAGCTTCCTTACAAAAGTTGGGCAGGTTTTATATCGAAATTCTACGCGTAATGGTCATAACTGGAAGCAGTTTTCTCCATTTACTGTAATGGAGATGAGCTTCAACGCCGTGGGGGAGTTTCGTGTGACATCATCACGCCTCCCACGTAATCACGCAGTACATAGAAAACCAGGAAGACCTCAAAAAGCGCTCAAGAAAACATGCATTATATAATTGAGAAGGCAGCGAAACAATAAGAAGCGAGTTCTGCTACTTGAAACAAAGCACGATGTAAACCTACACTTTAAATTAAGTTCATAGACAGGCTGCGCTGGCGTTTGTAATTTAGTGCCTGCCCATAGAAGGCCGTCCGTCAGCGGCAATCCAATAGCAAACTGCCACGGGTAAATATTCACGGGTGAAGGACTGTGCTTATGGAGAGGAAGATGAGATGGTCAGGGTGGTGTTTGACACAAACTCAGCGAAACTGCGAGAGAAAGTTTTAAGTGCCAGGACTAAGGTAACATTAAATAAAGCTATGGACATAGCACGAGATGGCACCAGCACAGCTGGGAACCTTGATGCAAGTACACCGAGTGGCTCACGTGAACTGGCGCAGTGCACAGATAAAAGCAACAGTTCCAAAAGCGCTGAACAAAAACCGAATTACACAATTGAAAAGGCAGCAAAAATATGAAGCGTCTGATAAGCATATTCATAAATGCAGCTACTGTGGAAACAAAGCACACGGTGGAAAAAGTCAATGTCCCGCTAAAGGAAGACAGTGTAAAAAAAACCCGTGCATGCAGTGTGTCAGGTCTCAGATAAAGAAGAAGACGAGCTGTTTATTGATGCAGTAAGAAACGAATCGATGAATGAAACCTGTCATCTTTACAACGATTGACAAACACGGAATGTAACTTGAACACAACACATCGTACAAATCGACCCTGATTGAAAGAAATAATGATAATCAAATCCTTGATGACAGCAACATTCAATAACACTCACAAAACAATTACTGTATATTGACAATCATGTTACGTTATTTTTAAAATGTTCCCTTTTCTTTTTCATAACTTCTACTTCTCCACTGCGATACGCGGGTATATATTTAAATGTATATATATACCCCTATCTACAGTACATACTCTCGCATAGACAAGCCACATGCTGTGGCTCAATTGTAGAGTCTTCGCCTCTAATGCCGACATTCGAGGTTCGATTCCCGAGAGGGGATGCACTGAGTATGTACGCGCGCTACTGATTCATTTTACCTTCGCATCTCCTTGGTTTGGGACGTATGAAAAAATATTCGGTTAACGCAGAATCATGTTACGTTATTTTTAAAATGTTTCCCTTTATTAGCACAGCTGAGAAGCTTCGATGCATGTACTCCATAACGCGTTAAAAAAATAACGCATTTAATCACACTTTCAATTCCAAGCAAGCGGGAACTTTTGTCAATGCATCATTTCCTGGTACATCCATTACACTGATGCACACATCACAGCTACAAAAATGTTAGAGTCGGAATAAAGCGCGTTCCTCGACTGATCATTTCGACTTCCAGAAGCCTTGATAAAAGCATGGTTTTGTGCACACTGAAAAGCAAGCAAAATTAGATGCATTACAGAAAGCGACTTTGTGGCTCTTACTGGGGATCATTGGACTTCCGTGACCGTTAGTAATTCTAATTACATCTAATTACAAAATGTTCAATGATCACACTGTTTTAGCCTAATGTACAAAATAATTTTGGCTAAGGTTACTCAGAGTTTAAAGATTAAGTTGGTCAAATTACCTTTTATGTTTCTGACTTATTTTTTTAAGAAGAAAAACTGCACTTTATGTTGAAATTTTGGTTATTATTATTTAAAGACAATACTATTCTGAAAATCTACTTAAAGTACTTAAACTACCACTTTATTTTTAAGTCTGCCCAATTTTAACCAGGGATGATATTTTTGTTTCTGTTTTGAATTCAAATGCAGTTTAAAGGCTTTTTTTTTTTCAGAAATTAAAACAGCTTCAGTTTACAATATTCATGTACATGTCTATTATTTGATTCTGTCGCCCACTAAAACACTTTTAAATTAAAAAAAAACATTTGCGATTTGGGGCAAATTTACGTGTGCGATTACATACGATTAATCAAGATTAATTCTTACACAGCCTCTAATTAATTGGATTAATTTTTTAATCGAGTCCCACCTAATATATATATATATGTGGATATATATATGTAGATTTGTATATATAAATGTGTATATACAGTATATATGTGGATATATATATGTGTATATACAGTATGTATATATATGTATGTGTGTATATGTATATATATATAACTGTGTATATATATGTGTATAGATGTATATATATATATATATTTATATATATATATATGCCAGCAACACTCATGACAATGACAAAACAATTACATTGTCAATCATGTTACGTTATTATTAAAATGTTTCCTTTTCTTTTACTTCTCCACTGCCAATCGCATGTATTTTGCTATATATATATATATATATATATACAAAATATATAGATATATATATATACAGATATATATAAATATATATATACAGATATATATATATATATATATATATAAATAGTTAGATATGACAACAAC